>NC_084737.1:47996273-48261273 GCF_033978785.1 Entelurus aequoreus
CATTCTAGTCACGGCCGTTATGTCCTTGGGAAAGACACTTCAAGCTTGCTCCTGATGGGTCGTGGTTAGCGTTTTACATGGCAGCTTCCGCCGTTAGTGTGTGAATGGGTGAATGTGTAAAGCGCTTTGAGTATCATTCCAGGTATAGTAAAGGGCTATATATATATATATATATATATATATATATATATATATATATATATATATATATATATATATATATATATATATATATATATATATATATATATATATATATATATATATATATATATATATATTATATATATACATATATATATATATATATATATATATATATATATATGTATATATATGTATATATATATGTATATATATATATATATATATATATATATATATATATATATATATATATATATATATATATATATATATATATATATATATACAGACCATTTATTTACCTTTTTACAGTTCTTAAAGTTAATGCCAGATTTACAGATTTTATACATCAGCAGTGAAAAAAAAATTGCAATGTCAATGAATGAATTAAAAATATATATTTTCTGTTTTCCAGCTGGCCTTGACTTTGAAGCACTGCTGGTTAAACCAAAAGAGGTGAAGGACGGAGTGAAGATGCCTCTTGTCGTGTATCCTCATGGTTTGTTGTTTAGGTTATGATGCCAAAAGACATGCAATCACAATCAATGTAGTGTTCAAGGCACATATCATCAGATGTTTTGTTAATTTGCCTTAAAAAGATTTAAAAAATGTATTGAGATAGAATGTATTTACTGTATGATTATTCAGATTCACTTTTATGGGTGGTGTGCACTGCATACTTTTTTTTACTTGTTAGGGAATGTGTGTAGCCATGTAGTACTCTACTTATTATCCCATTCCCGAATTTAACAGTGTCTACACATTTTTTTATATATTCATACCCATATACAGTACCTATACTGTATATGTGACATTGTAGCACTCATCCTTCTGTTTTCACTCACAAAATGTTTATATTTTGCATTATTTATTGCCATAGGTGGTCCTCACCTAGTGACCGAAGCTGGCTGGATTCTGCCCCACGCCGTGCTGTCTATGATGGGTTTTGCTTTATTACTGGGTAATATATTGTAGCATACGGGAATTAAGTTTTTATTTGTGACTTGTTATAACAAATACCACAATATGTATTGTCCAGTGCAACCTCGATTTACGAACTTAATTGGTGTTAGAGCATGGTTCGCCGACTGAAACATTGGTATAGTGAAACAGATTTCCCCATAAAAAACAATATAAACATGAATAATAGGTTTTAACCTAGACAAAAGTCCCTATTTTATGTAAAAAAATGCCCACTTTAAAGACACTGTACTGTGTATGTACTCACAATTGTGGACTTGTTTCTTCCATATTCGTTAGTCAATACAAATATGTAAAGAGGATGTGACTCTTTAGAATGGAAGCGATGTCATCAAAACGGCAGCCCCATAGAGCTTTCAGCTGCACACAAAATGAATACATTAATGAAGCAATTGTACACCGAAACATGGGTCGCACACCAAGGCACACAGTATTTGGCTTGATCTAAACGTTCATAGAATGCTTTGTCCACCTTGCTGCCCCTACCTGGTGGAGTTGTTGGGGCGTTTTCCACCAAATCCGAAAGTTAAGCTAAGCGTGTGTCCACACTACCTTCGTCCCGTTCCTGGCATCTCTTCTCATCATCGAAACCAATTAAAATACTATGTGCCTGTTTTACGCAAGGTTTGCCTTTATTAAAATATGCAAACTTGATATCACATGCAAAGCTGATCTACTAAACTTGTGCGCAGAGAATTGCGTCTCAAAACAAGGAGCACAATCCAGTGTGTCTGTCTTCATGCATATGAAGAATATATGCTGATCATCAAAAGGCCACAATACTGGGAGGAAATGCACATATAATTATTCTAGTGGGGGCCCTTAGGGAGATTTTAGGGTGTGTTCATTCAGTTTTGTCTAAAAGCGCCAAATTTGGCACAGGTGTAGCTCAGGGCATACTTAAATGATATTGCTAGGGCCCCCGTGCCGGTGCCTTTGGGGCCGCCACAGCGGCTGATCCAATATGGCCACCACCTGAACACGCTTTTGCCTCTACATTTGAACCAGATGAGCTACAATTTCAAACATGGTGTCTATTTCATGTTTTTTGACAATTAGAAATATGATGGAGAAATCATCTTTATGATTGGGTGTGTCTGGACACCTAATTAGCATATTTCCAAGATGGCGGCTATGTAAAAATTAGGTGTACCTTAACTTTTGATACTTTTGGCAAACTATTTTAGGTTTTTTGTGCATCAGAAACATACTGGAATGATCAGATTGATTGATTGATTGATTGATTGAGACTATTATTAGTAGATTGCACAGTGAAGTACATATTCCGTACAATTGACCACTAAATGGTAACACCCGAATACATTTTTCAACTTGTTTAAGTCGGGGTCCACTTAAATTGATTCATGATACAGATATATACTATCATCATAATACAGTCATCACACAAAATAATCATCAGAGTATATACATTGAATTATTTACATTATTTACAATCCGGGGTGTGGGATGTGGAGGGGTTGGGTTAGGTTTGGTTGTTATCATCACTTCAGTCATCAACAATTGTATCATCAGAGAAATGGACATTAAAGCAGTGTAGGACTGACTTGGTTGGATATGTACAGCAAGTAGTGGACATAGAGAGAGAGAGATCGGAAAGCATAAGAAAAAGTATTTACATTTGATTATTTACATTTGATTATTAACAATCCGGGGAGGGTGTTAGTTTAGGGTTGAAGTTGCCTGGAGGTGTACTTTTAGTGCGGTTTTGGAGGAGGATAGAGAGGCCCTTTCTTTTACACCTGTTAGGACCGCATTCCATATTGATGTGGCATAGAAGGAGAATGAGTTAAGACCTTTGTTAGATCGGAATCTGGGTTTAACGTGGTTAGTGGAGCTCTCCCTGGTGTTGTGGTTATGGCGGTCATTTACGTTAAGGAAGTAGTTTGACATGTACTTCGGTATCAGGGAGGTGTAGCGGTGTAGATTTATGATCATTTATTTATTAGAGCACTTTTAAGGCCTACTGAAATGAAATGTTCTTATTTAAACGGGGATAACAGATCCATTTTATGTGTCATCTTTGATAATTTCATGATATTGCCATATTTTTGCTGAAAGGATTTAGTAGAGAACATCGACGATAAAGTTCGCAACTTTTGGTCGCTGATAAAAAAGCCTTGCCCCTACCGGAAGTAGCGTGACGTCGCAGGTTGAAAGGCTCCTCACATTTCCCCATTGTTTACACCAGCAGCGAGAGCGATTCGGACCGATAAAGCGACGATTACCCCATTAATTTGAGCGAGGATGAAAAATGTGTGGATGAGGGAAGTGAGAGTGAAGGACTAGAGTGCAGTGCAGGACGTATCTTTTTTCGCTCTGACCGTAACTTAGGTACAAGGGCTCATTGGATTCCACACTTTCTCCTTTTCTATTGTGGATCACAAATTTGTATTTTAGACCACCTCGGATACTATATTCTCTTGAAAATGAGAGTCGAGAACGCGAAATGGACATTCACAGTGAATTTTATCTCCACGACAATACATCGGCGAAGCACTTTAGCTACGGAGCTAACGTGATAGCATCGTACTTAACTGCAGATAGAAACAAAAGAAATAAGCCCCTCACTGGAAGGATAGACAGAAGATTAACAATACTACCAAACCCTGGACCTGTAACCACACGGTTAATGCTGTGCCGCCTGGCGAAGCCTAGCAATTCTGTTGCTAACGATGCCATTGAAGCTAACTTAGCTACGGGACCTCGACAGAGCTATGCTAAAAACATTAGCTCTCCACCTACGCCAGCTCTCATCTGCTCATCAACACCCGTGCTCACCTGCGTTCCAGCGATCGACGGCGCAACGAAGGACTTCAGCACGATCATCTGTGCGGTCGGCGGCCCGGAGATGGAGGAAGTCAACCCAGCCAGGTGAGGACAGCGGCGCGGCGGCGGACGGCGTTGTAGCTTTCGAGGACACCCTGGCCGCCATCAGAGTCGGCAAGAAACAAATATTTTCCCAAAGTTACGTATGTGACACGCACATAGCTCCACGCACGTACGGGCAAGCGATCAAATGATTGGAAGCCAAAGCTGTACTCACGGTAGCGCGTCTGCTATCCAACTCAGAGTCCTCCTGGTTGTGTTGGTGTAGCCAGCCGCTAATACACCGATCCCACCTACAGCTTTCTTCTTTGCAGTCTCCATTGTTAATTGAACAAATTGCAAAAGATTCACCAACACAGATGTCCAGAATACTGTGGAATTATGTGGTGAAAACAGACGACTTAAGCTGGCCACCGTGCTATTCCAAAATGTCTGCTTCAACCCGTGACGTCACGCGCAAACGTCATCATAACGAGACGTTTTCAGCCGGATAATTCCCGGGAAATTTAAAATTGCACTTTATAAGTTAACCCGGCCATATTGGCATGTGTTGCAATGTTAAGATTTCATCATTGATATATAAACTATCAGACTGCGTGGTCGGTAGTAGTGGGTTTCAGTAGGCCTTTAAATTCCATATTAACAACATAGCCATTATCTACCAAAATGTATTGCACATATATTTCAACACAGATAGAATGTAAAGCTACAGATATATTTCGTTGTAACATTAGTAAATATACGTTTCTGTTTCAACAGAAACAGAAACGTATCTTACAGAGAAGGCTCCGACACTGTTATCCACACAGTGTGATAATAGTTTGGTCCCTCGACAGCCTACTGTTGTGTCTCCTGACTTCTCCTGATGTGAAAATCATACAGAAGAGCTATGTACAGTCATTCTACTGCCTAATCTAACACTGTGACAATCATCAACTTTATTTTCATATAATGCATTTTTCAGTGTAGCTATTATCAAACAATATGGCCTCCACATCATCTGATAGTAATAGTAGCAGCAGCAGCATCAATTGGGACTTATGTTGTCTCTGCCAATTACAGTCTGATGACCCCTTACAAACACCCAAAAGCGAAAGACTTTTGTCGCTAGAAAAGGATCTCAAAGATTTCATTGAAATTGGGAATGCTATACCTTCATGTATAAATGTCACAATTGATCAATTGGCTCAGGTATTGCATCAACACTTGTATTAAATAAGGCCAAATACCACAGAGGCTGCAGAAGCTACTGTAGTAGTTCTCGTGTTAAAAGGGCTGGAAAGCATGAGCATCATGCTGTCCCCTCCTTATTAAGTCCTAAAAAGCTTCGATCAAGTCATCCCCAAACCAGTGGTATTCATTGTGTGATATGTGAAGGGAAGGATACGAAAGATCTGCACAAGGCATTAACAAATAATGTTGATTCCAAAATGAAAAGCTGGGCAGAATCTAGTAAAGATTTTCAACTTCTTGGGAGATTAGTTACTCAAGTGTCTGATGTGCACGCAGCAGATGTGTACTATCATACCAAATGTTATCTGAACTTGAGATATGCAGCACAAGTTGCACAACATAAAACATCTTCCAGCATATCAGAAGAAGAAGTGTCTACCAGTGAATCCAGGGAAACCTTTGACCCTCTGACTATAACGCAAATTGTTGACCTTGTTGAGGATTCAGATTGCTCCTTCACAATTTCAAATTTAAGGCAACTCTATAGAACCCTTATGAATGAACGTGGGCATGTCTGTTGTTATAATGAACCTCACACAACAAGATTCAAGACACATCTCCTCTCTTTTCTGCCTGACTGGAGTGAACACTAGCAAGGGAGGGAGGCGTGCATTGCAAGCAAGCAAAAAGTGGCAGAAGGTGTAGCTAGAGGCCATGATTCCAACCAGATTGATCAAGATGAGGCACTTTTGTTGACAACGGCTGCCTTGGTTTTACACAAGTATTGTTTACAGCTAGGACACAAATTTGATGGCACCTTACCTTTCAACTGTCTTACGGTATCTGTTCCTGAACCTTTAAAGGCCTACTGAAACCCACTACTACTGACCACGCAGTCTGATAGTTTATATATCAATGATGAAATCTTAACATTGCAACACATGCCAAGGTAGTAAAGTGCAATTTTAAATTTCCCGCGAAATATCCTGCTGAAAACGTCTCGGCATGATGACGTTTGCGCGTGACGTCACGGATTGTAGCGGACATTTTGGGACACCATTGTGGCCAGCTATTAAGTCGTCTGTTTTCATCGCAAAATTCCACAGTGTTCTGGACATCTGTGTTGGTGAATCTTTTGCAATTTGTTTAATGAACAATGGAGATAGCAAAGAAGAAAGCTGTAGGTGGGAAGCGGTGTATTAGCGGCCAGCTGCAGCAACACAAACACGTAGCCGGTTTTTCATTGTTTACATTCCCGAAGGATGACAGTCAAGCTTTACCATTAACCTGTGGAGAACTGGGACAACAGAGACTCTTACCAGGAGGACTTTGAGTTGGATACGGAGACGTGGTACCGTGAGTACGCAGCTGCGGCTTCCAAACATTTGATCGCTTGCTCGTACGTGCGTGCCGCTATGTGCATATCTTGTATGTAACTTTGGGGAAATATATGTGTTGTATGAACTTTGGGGAGGTGAACGGTACTTTGGGCTGTGGGATTGAGTGTGTTGTGCGGGTGTTTGATTTGTATTAGCGGGTTATATGGACGGGAGGGGGGAGGTGTTTGTTATGCGGGATTAATTTGTGGCATATTAAATATAAGCCTGGTTGTGTTGTGGCTAATAGAGTATATATATGTCTTGTGTTTATTTACTGTTTTAGTCATTCCCAGCTGAATATCAGGTCCCACCCGCCTCTCACAGCATCTTCCCTATCTGAATTGCTTCCACTGCGCTCTAATCCTTCACTCTCACTTTCCTCATCCACAAATCTTTCATCCTCGCTCAAAATAATGGGGTAATCGTCGCTTTCTCGGTCCGAATCGCTCTCACTGCTGGTGGCCATGATTGTAAACAATGTGCAGATGTGAGGCGCTCCACAACCTGTGACGTCACGCTACTTCCGGTACAGGCAGGGCTTTTTTATCAGCGACCAAAAGTTGCAAACTTTATTGTCGATGTTCTCTAAATCCTTTCAGCAAAAATATGGCAATATTGCGAAATGATCAAGTATGACACATAGAATGGACCTGCTATCCCCGTTTAAATAAGAAAATCTCATTTCAGTAGGCCTTTAAGAGTATTCAATGACATTGTCCTTCAAGGACCAGGACCTATGAGGGTCCAGCACACTAACCTGGATGCGCACACTTGGTGCAGCTTTTGTCAAGTAATTGGGGAACCAAAACAACAACAACCCGACCCCCCCAAAAAATAAAAAAATAAAAATAGGGAGAGAAGAATACAGCCTCCCCGTGGCCTCCCCCGCAAGTAGCCAGAGTAGTTGCCCTTTAAGCGAAACAATGTCTTCAAAATGTCACAACAACAGCCCCCCCCCCACACACACACACACACACACATTTCATATAAACATTAGAAAGGAATCATGCATGTTGCACCAGGTTTTACTCATAACAATGCCCAAGTTATGTCCAATGTCTTCAGAATAGCAAAACGCCACTTGTAAATTGGCAAATTAGGGGTCTAGACACGCCCAAAAATAAAAATGAGCATTCCAACACATTTCTAATTGTCAAAACACATGAAATGGACACCAAATTTACATTTGTAGCTCATCTGTTTCAAATGTTAGAGACAAAAGCTATTACAAGTGTTTTATTATATCTGATTGGCCGCTGTGGCGACCCCAAAGGTCACCGGCGCAGGCGCCCTACCTAAATCATTTAAGTATGCCCTAAGCTACACCTGTGCCAAATTTGGCGCTTTTAGACAAGAGTGAACGAAAATATCCCTAAGGGCCTCCACTATTCAGCACCCACACACCCCAGTTTACACCTCACTCCTACCCACTTTTTCAAAGTGGGCTGGCTCAGGGTGGAGGACAGAGTAAAACAACTTGCACTGAGCCTAGTCTATAAAATCCGCTACACCTCCCTGATACCGAGGTACATGTGAAACTACTTCCTTAACATAAATGACCGCCACAACCACAACACCAGGGGGAGCTCCACTAACCACGTTAAACCCAGATTCCGAACTAACAAAGGTCTTAACTCATTCTCTTTCTATGCCACATCAATGTGGAATGCGCTCCCAACAGGTGTAAAAGAAAGGGCATCTCCATCCTCCTTCAAAACCGCACTAAAAGTACACCTCAAGGCAACTTCAACCCTAAACTAACACCCTCCCCACATTGTTAATAATCAAATGTAAATAATCAAACGTAGATACTTTTTCTCATGCTTTCTGATCCCTCTCTTTCTCTCTCTCTATGTCAGGGGTCTCAGACATGCGGCCCGCGGGCCAATTGCGGCCCGCAAGATGTTATTTTCGGCCCACACCTTAATATGAAAATGTAATGTTAGTGCAGCCCGCGAGTTTTATATGAATGGCGCTTGACAGCGTCATACTTGCCAACCCTCCCGATTTTTCCGGGAGACTCCCGAATTTCAGGGCAACCGTTCTATCGAATGTCTGCCGATTTTCACCCAAACAACAATTTTAAGGGCGTGCTGTGATGGCATTGCCTTTAGCGCCCTCTACAACCTGTACAAACAGCGTGCCAGCCCAGTCAAATGTTGTATTTGGCTTCTGTACACACACGTAAGTGACTGCAAGACATACTTGGTCAACAGTCATACAGGTCACACTGAGGGTGGCCGTATAAACAACTTTAACCCTGTTACAAATATGCGCCACACTGTAAACCCACACCAAACAAGAATGACAAACACTTTTCGGGAGAACATCCGCACCGTAACACAACATAAATACAACAGAACAAATACCCAGAATCTCATAAAGCCCTAACTCTTCCGGGCTACATTATACACCCCCGCTACCACCAAACCCCGCCCCCCATAGGGTTGGCAAGTATGTTGCTAGGGCCATTCAAAGAAGGTGAATTCATTAAAAAGTGCATGTTAGATTTTTTAAAGAAATCTTTTCTTGCGGCCCAGTCTCACCCAGTTTCTGCATCCAGTGGCCCCCAGGTAAATTGAGTTTGAGACCCCTGCTCTATGTCCACTACTTGCTGTACATATCCTACCAAGTCAGACCTACACTGTTTCAATGTACATTTCTCTAATGATACAATTGTTGATGACTGAAGTGATGATAACAACCAAACCTAACCCAACCCCTCCACATCCCACACCCCGGATTGTAAATAATGTAAATAATTCAATGTATATACTCTGATGATTATCTTGTGTGATGACTGTATTATGATGACAGTATATATCTGATAGTATATATCTGTATCATGAATCAATATAAATGGACCCCGACTTAAGCAAGTTGAAAAACTTATTCGGGTGTTACCATTTAGTGGTCAATTGTACGGAATATGTACTTCACTGTGCAATCTACTAATAAAAGTCTCAATCAATCAATCAAATGAATAATGCTGATCACTTTTCTGCAGGCGCTATTGTTTGTTTTTGTTTAGTATGTCTGAAAAGTACGTTCAAACTGGCAATTGGGCACACGACTGTGAGAAAAGAGGTGATCACACAGAGAATCCTCTGTCCTATACTTTTGCTTATCAAAGTATTTGAACTGTCAGAAATAAAAAAGTCAGTAGTAAATTCAGTAATATCATTTTATAACTTTATAGCTGATGGATGAATTAAGGAGACTATTGAAACAAATCAAATTATTGCGTTTTGGTGTCTCATGTTGTTTTTTAATGCCGTTAATTTTTTTATAAATGAACTTTATTACAATGATATATCTCCTATATGGAAAAACGTCTTTCAATGTGTATTTTCTTGCATTTGGATAATTTCAGATGCTGTTGTGATGGTTCACAATCTCCCTGAGCGTACCGCCAGCGCGCTAAAAATAGTTTTTGATGTCTAAAGATTGCTATTCTGTATTGCAGAAAAGGTGGTAAAGAATATAGATGTTGCTGTTATTAACTGCATCACACACAGGCTGGGGAGCCCAATAACATAATTGTGGAGGGCACATAATGGCAGTAGTACACGCAAAAAACACATTTCAATAAGGCGGTCTGCACCACATTTCAATTGTACATGCAGTCACACGCAACATGCCCACTAATAGTACACGCAATTTCCTATTTTCCACACGTTGTTTAGCGAGTGGTAATTGGATGTTAGTAGATCAGGGCCTATGGGTGTGTATTTGCAAAGATAAAAACACAGGGTGTACTCACTGTGTTTTGTCCTTGAACAGAATGAAGTAAACAGGCAGTGAGACTCCCTGTGCATTCTGCTCTGCTTTAAGGTGGAACATATTCTCCTAATATTGGCGTTGAAGCCTATAGACCAGGGGTCCTTAATTGCATTTGTCCAAGAGACAGAATTTTTCTCAGTTGACACTAACACTATCGTCATGTCTTTCATAATGATTGTGAACGATAGGCAACATTTAAGAAGTGCAGTTCCCCTTTAAGTTAATCAAATATGCAGTCTGTAATATAACATTTGATTAATAATCTTTTAAAATTGTTGTTGTTTGTTTGCTTTTTCAGTGAACTATAGAGGCTCTCTTGGATTTGGCCAGGATAGTATCCTTTCACTGCAAGGCAATTACGGAACCCAGGAGATCCTGGACATTCAAGTAAAAGCAAAACTTATACTGTATAATTATATTATGCTAGCATATGTGATAGTGTCTTATGGTTCAAGTTTTTATTTACCATGTTGTAGACATTTTAACAATCATTTTTATGACAGTATATCATCTCAAGGTACAATACTATAGAAAGGAAACTTGGATATACTATTCTTGAGAGTAGTCAGTGTACAGCTTGTATAGATCTACAGTCATCTGAAAATATGTCAACACAGCCATTACTGTCTTAATAGCTACAACACAAGTGAGTACATCTCACAGTAGCCACGTGTACATGGACAAAATGTATTTAATCCGATCATATTTCGAATTACAATGTTACTGTAATTGGAATATTTTATTTTGACATGCGCATCACATACCGTAAACCAGGCATGGGCAAATTGCCGCTTTTCAACCCGGCCCGCCAGACGTCTCCAAATATTTTTTTTAAACCTATACCATCGAAACTGGAGCCTCCCATACGATTTTTAATGTATTTTTCAAATTACCGTAAATCTTGAACTATAGAGAGTATTGTAATGGTTGGAATCTGCGCTTTTGAGTTAGATATGGTTTATTAAGTTAATCTACGTCACATCAGCTCCAAGCAGACGAGGCAAAAAGCAGAGTGGGCGGGGTTTGTTGCCTGAGACTCGACTGTCAGGGAAGCAGATTTCTACAACAAAGTTCTGTTCTGCAGAAAATTATATTTTATGGATTATTATTGTATGAATCTGTGGGGTATTTTTGTCCATGTTTTGCAGTGTTTGTTGCATATCTGTTGCATTTTGCTTTATTGTAAAAGATCGATATCGAGACGGTCATCTGGGAAGTAAAGAGGAGAGCGGTTCATATGTTCTTGATATTTAGTGTTTTATCTTTCCTAATTAATGTTACAAATCCCACAATATGTGCATTCTTTCATTCAGCAAAAAGGCTGTAAAATTCCGTTACGTTCATTGAGGTGGTTTGTCATAATATTTTTAGCATTCTATCATATTGTGAGTGTTTGTATTGTGTAATTAGCTTTTACCCTTTTCTAAGGCATTTTAGGAATTTTTTTCACTAATGCTGAACAAGCTACACATGTTTACAGTGTTCCTTAGAAAACGGAACCAAGACCACATGCAGCAGAATGCGTGACACTTTTTACAGCTAAAATATTGTGTCAAAAACTCCGGCTTCCTCCCACCTCCAAAGACATGCACCTGGGGGTAGGTTGATTGGCAACACTAAATTGGCCCTAGTGTGTGAATGTGAGTGTGAATGTTGTCTGTCTATCTGTGTTGGCCCTGTGATGAGGTGGCGATTTGTCCAGGGTGTACCCCGCCTTCCGCCCGAATGCAGCTGAGATAGGCTCCAGCACCCCCCTCTACAACTCTTATTATGTTTTGATAGAGTGATTGGAGCACATACTTGTTTGTCACAAAAAACATTCATGAAGTTTGGTTCTTTTTTGAATTTATTATGGGTCTACTGAAAATGTGACCAAATCTGCTGGGTCAAAAGTATACATACAGCAATGTTAATATTAGGTTACATGTCCCTTGGAAAGTTTCACTGCAATAAGGCACTTTTGGTAGCCATCCACAAGCTTCTGGCAAGCTTCTGGTGGAATTTTTGACCACTCCTATTGACAAAATTGGTGCAGTTCAGCTAAATTTGTTGGTTTTCTGACATGGACTTGTTTCTTCAGCCTTGTCCACATGTTCTCATTGAGGCTTAAGTCAGGACTTTAGGAAGGCCATTCTAAAACCTTAATTGTAGCCTGATTCAGCCATTACTTTACCACTTTTGACGTGTGTTTGGGGTCATTGTCCTGTTGGAACACCCAACTGCGCTCAAGACCCAACCTACGGACTGATGATTTTAGGTTATCCTGAAGAATTTGGAGGTAATCCTCCTTTTTTATTGTCCCATTTTTGGCAGCAAAAAAGGCCCAGAGCATAACACTACCACCACCATGATTGATGGTAGGATTGGTGTTTCTGGGAATAAAGGCCTCACCTTTTCTCCTCCAAACATATTGCTTGGTATTGGGGTCAAACAGCTCAATTTTTGTTTCATGCATTTCCCTTTTAAGTCATTTTCAACGGATAGTAAATCGATACTGCTCTACACTTTGTACAGTGTATACTGATTTGTCAAAATCAAGAGATAAAGGGTTCTGATGACAGTTGGGACTATGTTTATTATTTTCCTGTGTTGAGAATCACTGCCTGTGCTAGAGCTCTTGTTTTTTCAGTATTTCCTTTTCGGTTTGTGTCTTTAATAACTTTTACTTTCTGTTCCTTTTCCGTTCCACCACACCTGTTACCCATTCTTAATTAGTTCTGTGGTATTTTGTTCCACATGGTTTCCATTTTCACTGCTGGTTCATTATTTACTGTATGCCAAAGTGTGCTTTTGCTTTCTGAGTTCATGCTACACCTGTGTTAGTGTTACCTTTCTTATGCCCGGTTCCTAAATAAACCCTTCTCTGTGTCTTGGGATCACGACAACAGCCGACATGTGGCATATTCATACGTTATAGTTCTTATGACAATTAAAACAAAAAAGATTCGATTCCATATGAATTATTTATATTTTTAACATGTTAACCTAAATGCTTCAGTACTATTTCATTGACATTTACTTGAATGAATAGTAATTGTTAAGTAACAAATACTAAAGCTTACAGAAAATGAACAGTAACAAGACTGGAACAGTGCAAATCAACCAACTTTGTTTTAAAACCAACATCAAGTCAACTTAATTAGTTCACCATAATAATGTAGCGTTGAACGGGTTTGACAAATGTCTTTGCTTGAAGATGTCAAGAAATGCTGACCCAATGAACGATCGGTTCAACTTTTAATGATCAAGCCAATTTTAAACACACGCACACAAGTGAAAGCACAGCATACTTAGTCAACAGCCACACATGTCACCGTCAGGGTGGCCGTATAAAAACAACATTAACACAGTCACAAACACACTGTGAACACACACCAAACAAGTAGACAAACACATTTCGGGAGAACATCCACACCGCAACACAACATAAACACAACAGAACAGATACCCAGAATCTTTTGCAACACTAACTCTTCCGGGACGCTACACAGCCTCCACCTAGCTGGGTTCGTTGTCCCCAACAGCCCATGCGTTCATCACAAAGTCCCGCAAGTGCTGAGGCAACCGGCGTCGTCGACGCCCCTCTGATGGCGGCTGGCTGCTACCACTGTCTGCAGGTAGGTCGGAAGGGGGTATTACCTCAGCATCCTCGTTGCTCCCTGGGGGTATCTCCCTCTCTGGCAGGGTGCTTGACTCCAAGTGCCCCCGGCTCTGGTCCAATGGCTGGTATGGGGCCAAGCGGTCTCGGTGCAGCACCACCAGCCGGTTCCGAGGTGCCAGTCGTATCCGATAGACCACGTCGGACAACTTCTGGAGGACCTTGCCGGGTCCCACCCAGTGGCTAGTGAGCTTTTGGGGAGAGTCCTTTCTTTCTCACCGGGTTGTAGACCCAGACATGCGCGCCTGGTTCAAAGTCTTGGCCTCGACTGCGGAGGTCATATGCCCGTTTCTGTTGGGCCCCAGCCTCCGTCAGGCTGGTGCGGGCAAAATCGTGGGCCTCCCGCAGCCGCTCCACAAGGTTGTAGTAGTAGTCCAGGCCCGGCGCTCCTCTCACTTCTGGTTCTGGGGCTGGGCCAAAAACCAAATCAACAGGCGTGCGTAGTTCGTGACCAAACATCAATGATGCAGGGGTGCAGCGTGTTGACTCCTGCACCGCTGTCCTGTAGGCCCAAAGAATGAGTGGGAGGTGTAAATCCCAGTCTCTCTGCCGCTTGTCGGTGAGAATGGCAAGTTGTGTGGCCAAGGTTCTATTAAAACGCTCCACCAACCCGTCGCTCTGAGGATGCAGCGGCGTGGTGCGAGTCTTTTTCACACCCAGGCGACGGCACACCTCCTGGAATACCTGGGACTCGAAGTTCCGTCCCTGGTCGCTGTGCAACTCCTCTGGAGCTCCAAATCGGCAGAACATCTCCGAAACCAATCTCTCTGCCGTTGTTGCAGCGCTCTGGTCGGGTACCGCATACGCTTCAGGCCACTTCGTGAAGTAATCCATGGCCACCAAGATGTAACGGTTTCCGCTATCAGTGACCGGAAATGAGCCTAGAATGTCCACACCCACTCGTTCCATGGGGGCCCCCACCTGGAACTGCTGCAGGGGAGCATGGGAGCGGCGTGTGGGGCCTTTCTTTGCTGTGCATGCATCACAGCGGTGGACGTGCATCTCCACGTCACGGCGACAGCCCGGCCAGTAAAAACGCTGCCTCAGTCGGAGCAAGGTCTTGGTCACTCCAAAATGGCCAGTCCCTGGGAAGCCATGCATCACTTCGAGGACCTGAGGCCGCAGCACACGGGGCACCACGAGTTGGAGGGCAGCATGTTGTCCTGTCGGAGCTTCCCAGCGACGATACAGCAGGTCGCGAGACAACAGGAGGCTGTCCCACTGGGACAGCCTCCTGGCTACTTTGGTCTCAGTATCCAAGTGCACCACTGCGGTCCATTCCGGCCGCTGCTGTGCCCCCACCCAGCTGCGAGCTCTCTCAAGCACTGGGTCTTGTCTTTGATGGTCGATCAATTGTTGGGGGGTGAAGCTGTCCAGGTCGACTGTGATGTCATGTTGCCTGACTGCAGCTACTGATGGGTCTGGCATGCACCGCTCTGCCGCCCGCTGGCAGAAACGACACGCCTCCTCACAGGGCCGTCTGGACAGTGCATCAGCGTTGCCGTGCAGGCGGCCTGGTCGATGAGAAATCGTGAAGTCATATTCCTGCAAGATCTCGACCCACCTGGCCAGCTGCCCCTCGGGTTCCTTGAAGTTCAGCAACCAGGTGAGGGAGGCGTGATCTGTCTGCAACACAAACCGTTGACCATAAAGGTAGGGTCGGAAATGACTAAGGCCCAGGACAATGGCCAACAATTCCCGACGGGTGACGCAGTAGTTCCGCTCTGGCTTGCTCAACCCCCGACTGTAAAAGGCCACGACCTGCTCGCCGTGATTCCCTTCCTGTGACAGCACAACCCCCACACCGACATCACTGGCATCTGTATCGACCATGAAAGGTCGGCTGGGGTCTGGGTAGGCCAACACTGGGGCTCGGACCAAGGCCTCTCGCAGCTGTGCAAAAGCCTCATTGCAGCTGTCAGTCCATTCAAATAACTGTTCCTTGTGTGTGAGCCGGTTGCAAGGGGCCTAGCAATCGTTGCAAAGTCCTTGATAAATCTCCGGTAATAGGATGCCAGTCCCAGGAAACTCCGCAACTCTTTAACATCTCTTGGCGCTGGCCAGTCATGGATAGTGGCAACTTTGGCTGGATCAGTAGCAACACCTTGCCCACTGATGACATGCCCCAGGAAGGAAACTTCACGCCGAAGCAAATGGCACTTTTTGGGGTTCAATCGCAGCCCAGCCTGACGAATGGCCTGGAACACATGCTGGAGGTTCTGTAAAGGCCCTTTAAATCCTGCATCATGCACCAGGAGGTCATCCAGGTACACCACACAGCGATCACGGGGGATGGATGCCAGCACTCTCTCCATCAACCGTTCAAACATGGCACGTGCGTTGCAAAGCCCGAACGGCATCACCTTGAACTGCCAGAGTCCTTGACCTACTGTGAACGCTGTCTTTGGTCGAGCTTCGGCGGCCAACTCCACCTGCCAATAGCCACTTCGGAGATCCAGGGAGCTGAACCAGGAGGAGCCAGTGATGTAGTCCAGCGCATCATCTATGCGCGGCAACGGGTAGGAGTCCTTGCGGGTTACATCGTTGAGCCATCTGTAGTCGACGCAGAACCGCCACGAGCCGTCCTTCTTCTTGACCAGAACTGCGGGTGCTGCCCATGGACTGCTGGAGGGCTCGAAGATGCCCGCCTGGCGCATCTCCTTGATTTTCTCCTGGGCAGCCACTCGTTTGGCAAGGGGCAGACGGCGTGGGTGTAGCCGGATTGGTCGTGCGTCTCCTGTGTCAATGTCGTGGAGTACGAGACTGGCGTGCATGCAGTCTTCATCTTTCGCTGCAAAAATGTCTTGGAAGGCATTCAGTAAGCTTTTCAGTCGCTCCTGCTGGGTGGTATCCAGGCCTTGACTGCTTCGCTCTAACAGTTCTGCAATAGCCTGCTGGGTCTCTATAGTAGGCAGTCTATTAGTAGAAGGGTTAGGTTGAGACTTCTCCTGGTCCACCATGAAGGCCGTAGCCGGGGACGGCTCTGTGGGGGCTGTCACTCTGCAGGCGCCTGGCTCATCAGTACCCTGGAGGGCAACTGTTTTCTCACCAAGATGAAGCGTGGCCCTAGGCACATCGACCACAGCTCCCCACATCTCCAACAGGTCAAGCCCAACAATGCAGGGGTCTTGAATGTCAGCCAGCCAGAATGGGTGTCGTCTCTCTTGGTCCGCCACCTTAATGCACACTGTCCCTTGGCCCAGCATGGCAGCCTTGCTACCGGTGACGGTTGTAATTCGGGCGTTGGTGATTGTCCAGCCTGATGGCAAGCTGCGCTGCAAGTGGGGAAGGACACCCGGCCGGATGATGGAGATAGTGGACCCCGTGTCAACCAGGGCTCTGCAGACTGTTCCATCAAACTCACATTCCAGGTATAGCCCCCGGGCCCTGCCCAGGCGGCCCAAGCACTGTGCGTCACATTCGGGTACAGTGGAAACCATCCCGGGTGTCAGTTCCCCGACACTGACACCCCTCTCTAGTTTGACGACACCTCAGCGGCAACGTCAATGGGGGCAGGGGCTGGACAGTGTCTTGCAATGTGGCCAGGGACACCGCAGCGGTAACAGTTCACTTCGGTCTGCCTTCTCTGAGAGAAGCGTGGCCGGGGCCTTGCAGTCACTTGGTCGGTTCCCTCTCGTTCGGTCTCGTCCCATCCAGCCTGGCGGACTCGCGGAACATCACGGCGGCCATCTGGAAACAGGACGTGCTCTACACGTTCGGCTTCAGTCAATGCGGCAGAGAGAGTGTTTAGCAAACAGTCTGAGATGTTCCCGAAGTAGTTCAGGCTGTAGACCACGGACAAAGGCTTGCACGGTGAGCTCTTCCTGTAATACTTCTGGAAACGCTGGGTGGCCCCTTCGCACCAGATGGCGAAGGTCCGCAGCATAAGCTCCGAGACTTTCTCCCAAAAGGCGTCGCCGCTTGTACAGCTGCTCTCGTGCTTCGTCTGCATGGATTGGTCGCCCGTAACGTCGTTGAAGAGCCTCGCGCATGGTCCCCCAATCAGCCAATTCCTCCTCTTGTAAATCGACCAAACACTGTAAGGCTGGGCATTCCAGGGACAGCGCCACATGCCCTGCGGTTGCCACATCAGACCAGCCATTCAAACGTGCTGCTAGCTGGACCTGGAGGAGGAAGGATTCAATAGAGCCTTCTCCACTATAGTGAGGAAGCTTTGGAGTGGCGATGCTTGGCCTGTAGTCATCTCGCAGGGAATTTGTGTCCACCATCACCGCAGGAGAGGCACTTCTTCGCCAGGCACTCCTTCCAACACGAGGCGCACTTCTTCCATCTGGTTGAGCTTCCAATCTTGTCCCATCATATTGAGCTTCCATTCTTCCTCCAAGTGGATGGGCCTCCCGTCCACTAGGGCGGCGCAGGTTCCTCTCATTTACTTGGTGGTGAGGTAGTTGAGCCTCCAATCCACCAGGGCGGCGCTTGTTCCTTTCCTCTTCCTGGTGACGAGGTAGTCGGTCTTCATCCGGAAGTGCATTCTCCCAGCACTTGATGAGATCCTCAAGCTTCTTTGAGCAAGCCATCCCACTTCTGACACCAATGTAGCGTTGAACGGGTTTGACAAATGTCTTTGCTTGAAGATGTCAAGAAATGCTGACCCAATGAACGATCGGTTCAACTTTTAATGATCAAGCCAATTTTAAACACGCACACAAGTGAAAGCACAGCATACTTAGTCAACAGCCACACATGTCACAGTCAGGGTGGCTGTATAAAAACAACATTAACACAGTCACAAACATGCACCACCCTGTGAACACACACCAAACAAGTAGACAAACACATTTCGGGAGAACATCCACACCGCAACACAACATAAACACAACAGAACAGATACCCAGAATCCTTTGCAACACTAACTCTTCCGGGACGCTACAATAACAATATTATTAATGCGTACTCTTATTACAATTACTTGCAGAAAATGGAGCATCATCACAGTGTTAATTAAGAATTGGCTTTATGGATTAATTTGCAAGCATCTATATATTTTATAAGCTTTGCTTCGCATCCTTTGTTGAAATGGATAGACTTAAATGCAGTGATGGGCAGTAGCTCGCTACATGTAACGAAGCTAACTACATTTCCCAGTAGCTAGGCAGTAGCTCCGCTATTTTTTAAACGAGTAGCGATTTCCGTAGCTTAGCTATTTTTAGACTTATGTAGTGGGTAGCTTAGCTACAAAGCTACAAGCTACAAAAGAAGAGAGATTGAGAAATGGACTACGGAAACTCAACGGGCAGGGAAAAAAAATATACGGGAAAAATCCATGATGATTGGTTGGTTTTCTATGATGAGTCGCGATTGGTTAAGATTAGGGCAAAACATTACGGACAGGCCAATCAGAGGCAAGATAGGGCGGGTCATCAGACCAGGAAGGGAAATCACAACAGACATCCAAAATGACGATGAGGGAGTCGGAGAAGAGAAGAGGGAATTGTCAAGAAGGCGTTTTAAAAGAAAAAAAAAACTAGTTGAAGAGGCAGCGGGATCTCTCAACGACATCCAGGAAACCCACAATGTGTCTACTTGGCCACATTTGGACAAATCTGTGCATTTAGATAAAACAATGCCCAAAACATTAATTTTAGTTGTTTACCTTGTAAGCCCAAATCAAAACTGCTCTCGACATGAACGACATGTAACACACAGTTAAGAACACACATTAAGGGGAGTTGTGTTCAGTTTTACTGCGCATCATAACTATTATCAACTGTTCCCCAACAACACACAAGTCATTGTTTTTATGTCAAGCTATAGAGAGACGCTGTTTTTATTTACTGACGGTAGAGAAAATGAATAGCATTACAGGGGTGAGCCAAAGAAAAGGCACACTAAAATAAATACATACAGTGGGATGTGGGGTCCCCCAGAGGGAGTTGTAAAGTGTCCCCTACAATGGAGTTTAAGGGAGCTGCTCTGTCCTGCCTATAAAGCCCTAAAACACATCTAAACATCTCCGTTAAGGTTGTATATACATTATGTAAGTATATATGTAATGTACTAATGAGCACATTAATAATAACATTTCATAATTACATATTTTGATTATTTTAAGCATACACGGTGCATTAGTTTCAAAAACGCATCACAACGTATGCTTTTTCCCCCCCAACAACATAACTGATTACTGCTCACTGCAGACTTCATGAGAGCCAACAAACATAATAAAACATCACTTACTATACAATGTCTGCTGTCAGTAGGATGCAGACTGATAGAATGTTGTTATATTCCTGGTTGGATAAAGAATGACTCATAATCCTCGTGAAGAAAAGGGAGGTGGAGCCAAGCGTCTTTTTGTGTCGTTCTCTGCATTACCGGTTCAAAATTGGCTGTCAAAATGTACCAACTTGTCGGAATACGTTCTCAACCTTCTTCTATCCAGGTGAGAGGCATGATTTATGGTCTACAATAAACTTCCAAGGAGCAGGAAAGCGAGGAAACAGCTGACCACTCGAAGATGTAAACATAGCAGCATAAACTGGTGATCACATTACCATTACCGCTATAGTTTGTCTGTGTTAGCCCTTTTAACAATAATTTGACCAATATTTGGTTAATATTCAAGTCACAAAATGTAAATGGAGTATTGTTGCCGCTTTTTGGATGGTTATTTATTGGGTTTTACAGTTTACAGCGGAGCCGTTGGCTCCGCTGTAAACTGACTCTAGTTTATTTACAAGTTAAAATACATTGAAAAAAACATCCGTTGTCATGTCTTTTATAATGACTGTGAACGATAGGCAAAATTCCAAAAAAGTGCAGTTCCCTTTTAATGTCTTTTTTTTAGACAAATATTTTGTTCCTTTGGGCAGGTTATTGTCATTTTGCCACTGTGGTTTCTGTTAAAACAGTCATTTATCCTGTGCATGAGAGTATATATTATGGTGTTTATTTATCATTATTGTCACTGCCTTTTATTGAATGTGTTTTCTGTGTTTTTTCTCTCATTTTGTACATGGTACGCAAATTAAAGATATGTTAAAAACCAGATAAAGGGCGTGTTTATTTTAATAAACAATCAAACTGAGCATTTTTTCTTTTGTTTAGTGGAAAATTGTATGTTAAGTTATATATTTATATAATGTAGCAAGCTACTTTTTCTTTGTAGCTTGTAGTATAGCTTGCTACAATTTTCCAGGATAGCTTCCCCTGTAGCCTAGCTACATTTAATCGAGAGTCACTTGTAGCTTAGTTTACTACATTTTCCAAGTAGCTTGCCTGTCACTGCTTAAATGTTTGTCCATTGTGCTATTTAGATTGTTTTTACATTGTGATGCACTTTTTCCTTGTTTCTATCACCAGTTTGCAGTTGAAAGTGTTCTCCAAGGTGGTGAGTTTGACAGGCAGAAGATGGCAATTATTGGGCGCTCCTATGGTGGTTTCTTGGCCTGTCAACTCATTGGCCAGCACCCAGATTTGTACAAGGCTTGTGTGGCTGTCAACCCTGTCATCAATTTGGCGTCTATGGTTGGCAGCACAGACATCCCAGACTGGTACAGTATTTTCTTGTCGCCCACAGTGTTTCACAACTATGTCTTACTGTTACTTGTGCTTTGTTGTGCACCACAGAAGTTGCACTATAATTGTAAGGCAATGAGTGGAATGAAAGGTACTGATGATGGTGATGAAGCCTACTGATGTATTAACACCAGCCGCTAGACTAGATCTGACCAATCTAAGTTTTAGACTAGATCTGACCAATCTAAGTCTAAGACTAGATCTGACCAATCTAAGTCTAAGACTAGATCTGACCAATCTAAGTCTATGAGCATGAACTGATGAAACCTACTCGGATGAGAGGCGAAACGTCTTTTAAGACAAACCAAACAGTCCAGTTGCGATCGATTGAATGCCCTCAGAATACAATGACCTAGATTCGGGGTCAGCAACCCGCGGCTCTCGAGCGGCATTCGGCTCTTTAGTCCCGCCCTAGTGGCTCCCTGGAGCATTTTTTAAAAAAGGATTGAAAATGGATAAAGATGGGGGAAAATTATTGTTTTTGTTTTAGTATGGTTTTCATTTGAGGACAAACATGACACAAACCTTCCCAATTGTTAGAAAGCCCACTGTTTAATATGTTTGTGTGTATGCGTCACTGATGAGAGTATTTGGTGAACATCGTTTTGTCCTACTCATTTCGGCGGTTCTTGAACTCACCATAGTGTGGACTGTGACGCAACAGTTTGTTTACATGTAAAATCTTCCACTCCTTCTTTGTCTCATTTTATCCACCAAAAGTTTCATGCTGTGCGTAAATGCACAAAGGTGCGCGTTGTTGATGTTATTGACTTGTTGGAGTGCTAATCAGGCTATTTAGGTTAGCTGTATGTACATATTGCATCATTATGCCTCATTTGTAGGTATATTTGAGCTCATTTAATAGCCTTTACTTTTATCCTCTTTGTATATAATTTCAACCTCAGATATGCAGATGACACTGTGCTTGTGGCAGACTCTGAAGAAAAACTACAGAACATCCTGAACACAGTAGTAGCCCACAGTGCAGCAAACGGACCGGCTTTAAACCTCAACAAAACCGAAAGCGTACAGTTTCCATGAAACTACATGCAGCTGCATGTAACCTCACATGCAACAACAAAAAAATTCAACAAGTGAATCAATTCAAATACTTGGGTGTCACAGTAACGTCTGATGGTAGGTGTGAAAAAGAGATAAACAAAAGGATTGCCATGTCAAAAGACAGCTCCAACAAAATGAGTCTTATATTTGAAAATAGAAACATCTCAATCGATACTAAACTCAGAGTCCTCTAAACGTATTTATAGTATGTGCTACTTTATGGCTGTGAATGCTGGACTTTAAACAATCAACAACTGAGAAAATTAGAGGCAACTGAAATGGGGTTCTTCAATAACATACTATGCATATCATGGACGGAAAAGAAAAGCAATGAAGAGGTATTGGCAAAGGCTAAAACAAGAAGATCTCTAATTGCAACGATTCGAAAGAGGCAGCTGAAATCCCTCGGACATACTGTATACTTAGAAAAGACAGCATAGAAAAACTGATGTTAACAGGAAAACTCGTAGGAAAAAAAGCTCCAGATCGACAACGAACAACATATATCAACAGCCAAAGAAATTGTATTGGAAATATCAATAATATACAACTCATACATAGAGCGGACTACAGAAAAGACTGGAGAGCCCTGATCATCGATGCCTGCAAACAGGTGATGATGACAATATCATTTAGTTTTGCATGTCTCATGACACATTATCTGTATGTAATATTGGCTGCATTTCAGATAGTTGTTTGTGTGCCATATTGTTCCAGACCACAGCAAATGTTACCCAGCTTGCCAAAGATTGTAATAAATCCATTAGAAGAAGACAGCCTGCTGTTTCCTTTAACGTGGACACACACATCTATACCTTTGGCCATTTAAAGCCAGTAATTTCCAGGAGTTATCTCACCTTCTGAGTAACCTCTGATTTACTAATGGTTTCTAATGTTGTAAAAATGTGTAGAATAAATATTACATTTCAACATTTCTGTCAACAAAGATTTGCTTCAGCCTGCGACACATAGTCATTTTGATAGTAGGCTATTATAGCTAATATAGACACTTACATTATGTGTTGCCTTCATTATAAGACTTACAGAAGGCTTTTCAGTTCTTGCGACTCCAGACAGATTAGTTTTTTGTATTTTTGTTCCAATATGGCTCTTTCAACGTTTTGGGTTGCTGACCCCTGATCTAGATGAATGAGAACATTCATAGATGATGAAAAGTACAGTGCTTCCGGAAAGTATTCACAGTGCTTCACTTATTCCACATTTTGTTATGTTACAGCTTAAATCCAAAATGGAAACATTTAATTTTTGTCCTCAAAATGCTACACACAAAATGCTACCCCAAAATGTCAACATGAAAAGGTATTTTTGTGCAAAAAATTTAAGTATGTACATGTATGTATTTAAAGCTTTTACTCAATATTTTGTTGATGCACCTTTGGCAGCAATTACAGCCTCAAGTGTTTTTGAATATAAAGCCACACGCTTGGCATACCTATCTTTGGGCAATTTCGCCCATTCCTCGTTGCCCATTTCTCTTTGCTGCATCTCTCAAGCTCCATCAGATTGGATGGGGAGTCTAGGTTTTTATCCAGGACGTCTGTGTATTTTGCTGCATTAATCTTAGTCTAGTCAGGGAGGTGACCAAGAACCTGAGGGTCACTCTGTCAGAGCTACAGCATTCCTCTGTGGAGAGAGGAGAACCTTCAAGAAGAACAACTATCTATGCAGCCAACCACCACTCTACTGCTCGCTAGTGTTACCATATCTGAGTTATTGTGCAGAAATATGGGGAAAAAACTACAAATGTGCGCTTCATTCCCTAACGGTATTACAAAAAAGATCCATTAGAATAATACACAATGTTGGATATAGAGAACATACAAACCCTTTATTTATTGAATCAAAAATATTGATATTAATGATTTGGTGTATTTGCAAACAGCTAAAATTAAGACCGTTAGCATATCATTTCTGAAATGGATAAAGCAAAGAAATCAAACAAAGCACCAATATGATTCAGTTTAAAGGCCTACTGAAATGATTTTTTTTAATTTAAACGGGAATAGCAGATCCATTCTATGTGTCATACTTGATCATTTTGCGATATTGCCATATTTTTGCTGAAAGGATTTAGTAGAGAAAATTGATGATAAAGTTTGCAACTTTTGCTCGCTGATAAAAAAAAAGCCTTGCCTGTACCGGAAGTAGCGTGACGTCACAGGAGCTAGGATTCCTCACAATTCCTCATTGTTTACAATGGAGCGAGAGAGATTCGGACCGAGAAAGTGATGATTACCCCATTAATTTGAGCGAGGATGAAAGATTCGTAGATGAGGAACGTTACAGTGAAGGACTTGAGAGGCAGTGATGGACGTATCTTTTTTCGCTCTGACCGTAACTTAGGTACAAGCTGGCTCATTGGATTCCACACTCTCCTTTTTATATTTTGGATGACGGATTTGTATTTTAAACCACCTCGGATACTATATCCTCTTGAAAATGAGAGTCGAGAACGCGAAATGGACATTCAGTGCCTTTTATCTCCACGACAATACATCGGCGAAATGCTTTAGCTACGAGCTAACGTGATAGCATCTTGCTTTAACTGCATATAGAAACAACAAAAATAAACCCCTGACTGGAAGGATAGATAGAAAATCAACAATACTATTAAACCGTGGACATGTAAATACACGGTTAATGCTTTCCAGGCTGGCGAAGGTTAACAATGCTGTGCTAACGACGCCATTGAAGCTAACTTAGCAACCGGACCGCACAGAGCTATGCTAAAAACATTAGCTCTCCACCTACGCCAGCCAGCCCTCATTTGCTCATCAACACCCGTGCTCACCTGCGTTCCAGCGATCGGCAGAAGGACGAAGGACTTCACCCGATGCGTTTGGCGGCCCGGAGACGTAGGAAGTCAAGGTGAGGTCGGCGGCTAGCGCGGCTAGCGCGGCTAGCGCTCCAACAAAGTCCTCCTGGTTGTGTTGCTGTAGTCCGCTGCTAATACACCGATCCCACCTACAACTGTCTTCTTTGCAGCCTTCATTGTTCATTAAACAAATTGCAAAAGATGTCCAGAATACTGTGGAATTATGAAATGAAAACAGAGCTTTTTGTATAGGATTCTACGGGGTACCATAACTTCCATTATACTGACTTCGTCACGCGCATACGTCATCATACCGCGACGTTTCAGCCGGATATTTCCCGAGAAATTTTAAATGTCACTTTATAAGTTAACCCGGCCGTATTGGCATGTGTTGCAATGTTAAGATTTCATCATTGATATATAAACTATCAGACTGCGTGGTCGGTTGTAGTGGCTTTCAGTAGGCCTTTAAGAGACTGTTCAAACTACAAGTGTTCACAAGGTACAAAGAAGAACAATTAGAATGAACATCTTGAATCTTAAAAAAAACAAACAACAGATAAGGATTACTTATGTATCTATGGGTTATGGGTTATACTTGTATAGCGCTTTTCTACCTTCAAGGTACTCAAAGCACTTTGACACTATTTCCACATTCACCCATTCACACACACATTCACACACTGACTGCGGGAGCTGCCATGCAAAGCCTTAATCACGACCCATCAGGAGCAAGGGTGAAGTGTCTTGCTCAAGGACACAACGGAGGTGACTAGGTTGATGGAAGCTGGGGATTGAACCAGGAACCGTCAGGTTACTGGCAAAGCCACTCTTCCAACTGCGCCACGCCGTCCCCTATAACTATATATATTTAATATTTGTTTACTTACGGTATATCTATTTCATTATTATTTATTTATTCACTGTTCTGTTACAAACAGAGAACAAGGAAATTAGATAAAACTGCAATGATATGAAAAGGGGTAGGATTAAATAAATAAGCTCTGCTTCTTTCTACTTCTTTTCGGACGTGCTGTATCGAAAAAACTGGAAATACGTGATGCACTACATTGTATGGTGTGCATGTTGCAGTGGTGTAGAGTTGCCCTTCTATTATTGCCTTTACCATGAATTGATTAACGTGGACCCCGACTTAAACAAGTTGAAAAACTTATTCGGGTGTTACCATTTAGTGGTCAATTGTACGGAATATGTACTGTACTGTGCAATCTACTAATAAAAGTCTCATAAAAAAAAAGCCTCATGGCTGAAAAAATGCATTCAGTCATTTGAAATATAGTCTTAGTAAAACAGTACTTTTAGCCTCAGTCTGCCGGGTTAAAATGTTTAACAACAAATTTTCAAAAGCATTCGAACAATCATTCGATTTTCCTCATGTGTTGGTGGAAACAATAATCATGCTTTCTAACTGACTGCTTTTGTTTCTGATTTGTGCAGGTGCATGTACTTAGCAGGCTATGACTATAGTACAGATAGTCTACTTGAACCTGCTGTTTGGGAACAAATGCTGAACATGTCTCCAATCAAACTTAGCCAACACGTATGAGGAGTGATTTTGTGTTGCTTGATGATTTCTGTATAGCATTTAACCAATTTATCTCTAATCATTTTGTTACTCTGATCCAGGTGCAGACACCTGTCTTACTTCTAGTAGGGGAAAATGACAAACGTGTGCCCCCCAAACAAAGCATTGAGTATTACAGAGCTTTGAAAGCAAAGCAAGTCCCAGTGCGGTAAGCATTCTGTCACATATAAATTGCAGTAACTCTCTCATCTGGTGTGTAGTTTACTGATGTACACAGGAAACAACCACTCCTTGTCCAGTGTGGATGCTGAGTCCGATGGCTTCATGAACACCGCTCTGTGGATTACGAAATACTTAAGTCACACTGAGTAGTGGAAACTGATGTTCACAATTGCAGAAAATACCAAACAGACTTTGTGAAGCTGTAAACTTGTACCAGTCTGTTTGTTGCAATTATCCCAATATTGCATGTACGTACAGTATATTAAAACTTGTCAACCAACTCAATGTATTACATTTCATCAGGTATCATATGTCATAAAGTGATATCAATACCAAATTTGTGGAAAGTTGATTTGATGAATACTAATAAAATGGTCAGGGGAGAGAGATGATATATTTCTTTTTGACAGCAGTCTGCTGCCTTTTCTCACATTTAGCTCATCCTCTTCACATTTGAGGTAAAAGTTAAATGGTGAATATAAATAAATAGTTGAAGTGTTGATTATAATATTAAATCTGAATGCTAAATCCAACTATACATTTTAAATGTTGAATTATACATGTTAAATCTGAATGTGAAATCCGAATGTTGAATCTAAAAATAAATGATAAATCCAAATCTAAATGGTAAATATGAATGTAATTTATTTAATATTTAGAATGCATTAAAAAAAATACATCCGTCGTCATGTCCTTCGTAATGATTGTGAATAATGGGCAACATTCCCAAAAAAGTGCAGTTCCCCTTTGAATGTAAATACACAAGTTAAATCTGAATGTTAGATATACGTGTTAAATCTGAAATGTAAATGTTAAATCTTAATCTAAATGTTAAATATGAATGTAAACTACCAGTGTATAATTATATATGTTAAGTTATATATGTTAAGTATAAATATAAATGTTGAATCCAAATAGAAATGTTAGATATGAATATAAATGTTAAATATATATGTTAAATATGAATCCAAATTTCAAATATAAATGTTTAATGAAAATGTTAAATATAAATGTTAAATCTAATATATACATATAAATATAAATGTTGAATCTAAAATATCTCGCCAAGTGTAAAGGTAAATATTTAGGAAATACAAATATTCCATCGTTTCCGCCCTTCTCAGAGCGCAAAGACACGGCCACATTTATAACTGGCTTGCCGTGAATGCTAAAGTGCAGTACCTGTGCGGAGGAGTGAAACATGACAGATGATTATTGATAGCTTAATGCCAATAACGGTGCTTGCAGTTGAAATATTTCGCTCCAAATGTGTGCGAGTGCATGATGTGATGCATAAAGAGAAAAAAAAGTTGAAAACAAGGTGATCAAACGGCTGAGAGCTTTACTTCCAGATCAAGTAATGAAGAGAGCTGAGGATGAGCGCACTTCTAACATGTCTCTCTTGGTTCTGACACATGAATACACATTGGTAGGCATTTATTATCATTTTACAGCGCTGTTACTTCATGGTGCTGTCACATGTGAACATTGATGTAGATTTAACATTTATGTTAAGATTTAACATTTACCTTTATCATCTAAATTCACCATTTACAGTAATGTCTACTTCAAATGAGAAAAAAATGAACTAAATATTAAAAATATATCAAATAGAAAAGTTAGGTTTACATTCAGCGCACTATAGTGAAGTGAATTATATTTATATAGCACTTTTCTCTAGTGACTCAAAGCACTTTACATAGTGAAACCCAATATCTAAGTTTCATTTAAACCAGTGTGGGTGGCACTGGGAGCAGGTGGGTAAAGTGTCTTGCCCAAGGACACAATAGCAGTGACTAGGATGGCGGAAGCGGGGATCGAACCTGAAACCCTCAAGTTGCTGGCACGGCCGCTCTACCAACCGAGCTATACCGCCCCACACAATAGAAGTTTTTCACTTCTGCTCTTTTGAGGTAGCTGACGTCAGATGGTTTTTATAAGTTTCTGTGAACAGCAACCCTTCTGCGTGAGCACCTGTTTCTTCTCATAGCACAATGACTTGATGCTATTTCAGATGGCTCCTAAAAAAGAAATCCCTGCAGGGTCAGTTAAGGTATGTAACAACATTTTGTTTTTATCTGTCCCTTTGTCAATCTCCCTGCTCTGCCAATGTTAAAATGTGTAGAGGTTAACATACATTAAATCCTGACGCAAAAACCTAATATGACCATAGTTCAACAAAAATAAGTTTGCAAACAAGAATGGAGTAGCACCTTATCAGGGAGAATGATCAGTGAAAGAAAAAAGATATAGTTTCAAATGATTTCACTTAAACAATTCATTTTCACCAGTTACCAGATTATGTGCATCTGACTAATATTGATTCGGGCCATCAGTTGCCTTCAGAAAATCTTCAATGCTACAATATGTACTGTATGTCAATTATTGGTCCATATTGGCATGAGAGTATCATGCAGTTTGCAGAATTTAGTTTATTTTGTATTTAATTGAGGTCTGGGGAGACTGTGAGTTTGGTAAAATGGCTGGAAGCAGCCATTAGAAAATGGTAGCCCAGAAATGATTATGTGACCTTTTGCAGGTAGGTGTACCTCCAGTTTTAATGACAAAGAATGAATAACTATGCACTGTATATCATAATTGTATATGATAAATGTGCATTATCAGCCAAGGAGAGAATGACGTACAGTACATATAAGTATGAAAATACAGTAAAGAAAAAAGCACAAACCTAACTCAAAAATGGGTTTGCCGATTTTGATGACACTTTCAGGTACTGTCAGAAATGGGTTAAAGAAACAAGTGATTAAGATTTTGGCGTAGAGCTGGATAATATCAACGATGTTACCTTAAGTTTACCTTATGAGGCTGCATATTCGATGTCTGAGAGTGTTCACTCATACATTTCATTCAGAACAAATGTGCTTATGGCCGTATTTTATCAAACTTTCAGGGAATGTCAGAGATGGGATAAGGATAAGGAGGTGATACATTTTGACCTGGATCACCGTATGGGTTCAGAATTCCTTTCAAGGATTCTTTACTATAGGGCGGGGGTCCCCAAACTACGGCCCGCGGGCCGGATACGGCCCCCCAGCGTCCAAAATCCGGCCGCGGGAAGTCCCAAGTTAAAAAAAAATAAAATAAAAATGTTTCATTTATTTTTTTTAAATTATTATTATTATTTTAATTTGTCCTTACTAGTCCATTTTCTACCGTCTCCTAGCCACTCAGGCAAATCATATTGTCTAAAAATGCATTTTACCATCGATAACGTGACATGCAGCAAGTGCGCTCTTTAAGTCAATTTGTGCGCGAGGAATATATATGTATGAATACATGTATATCTATATATATATATATATATATATATATATATATATATATATATATATATATATATATATATATATATATATATATATATATATATATATATATGTATATATATATATATATATATATATATATATATATATATATATATATATATATATATATATGTATATATATATATATATATACATATATATATATACACACATATATGTATATATATATATATATATATATATATATATATATATATATATATATATATATATATATATATATATATATACATACACACACATATATATATATATATATATATATATATATATATATATATATATATATATATATATATATATATATATATATATATATATATACACGCACATATAGACACATATACATATATTTATATATATACACATATTAAGTTAAAGTTAAAGTACCAATGATTGTCACACACACACTAGGTGTGGTGAAATTTGTCCTCTGCATTTGACCCATCCCCTTGATCACCCCCTGGGAGGTGAGGGGAGCAGTGGGCAGCAGCGGTGGCCGCGCCCGGGAATAATTTTTTGTGATTTAACCCCCAATTCCAACCCTTGATGCTGAGTGCCAAGCAGGGAGGTAACGGGTCCCATTTTTCTAGTCTTTGGTATGACTCGGCCGGGGTTTGAACTCACAACCCACCGATCTCATATATACATATATATATACATATATACATACATGGACATATACATATACATATATACACACACATATATACACATTTACATATACATATATACATACACACACATTTACATATAATATATATATATATATATATATAATATGTAAATGTGTGTGTGTGTATATATATATATATATATATATATATATATATATATATATATATATATATATATATATATATATATATATATATATATATATATATATATATATATATATATATATATATATATATATATATATATATAGCGCGCGGCCCCCAGCCAAATTGTTTTACCCCAATGCGGCCCCGGAGTCAAAAAGTTTGGGGACCCCTGCTATAGGGAGATACTGTGGGGCCTGGCGGAGGTCTGCGCTCTTCGCTGTTCTGCTGTTCAAGTTTCCGCAAAACAGAAGTCAAGCAGACTGTAGAGTCCTAAACACATTGACACAAGCTATAATAACTTTTGTTGTTGTGGTTTATTCCTTATTATTGAAAAGGAAAGCTTTTTCAGGCAGCATGACACCGCATGAGAGATACAGTACCGTATTTTTCGGATTATAAGTGGCAGTTTTTTTCATAGTTTGGCCGTGGGTGCGACATATGCTCCGGAGCGACTTATGTGTGAAATTATTAACACATTACCGTAAAATATCAAATAATATTATTTATCTTATTCGCGTAAGAGACCAAGCAAATGGCAGCAATCGTCACTCACACGTCAACCAATAAGAATTTGGCGGGGGAGGGTCATGGCAGAAGTGCATTGTGGGCTATGGGATGCTAACTGCTATATGCTATATGCTACTGCCGTAGCTATTAATATGGATCACATCAACATTGGCGGTAACTTATAAAAACTGAGAAGGACTGAACAAAAATGGCACCGAAAAGGAAATCATATACTGCAGATTACAAGCAGGACGTAGTAAAATATGCAGCAGAGAACGGCAATCGAGCAGCAGAAAAGAAAGAACATACTAGAGGCGACACCGGGGAGGAAGATTTCATCGGATTTAGCGATCGGGAGTGACAGATTGTTTGGTAAACGTATAGCATGTTCTATATGTTATAGTTATTTTTGAATGACTCTTACCATACTATGTTACGTTAACATACCAGGCACGTTCTCAGTTGGTTATTTATGCGTCATATAACGTACACTTATTCAGCCCGTTGCTCACTATTCTTTATTTATTTTAAATTGTCTTTCAAATGTCTATTCTTGGTGTTGGATTTTATCAAGTAAATTTCCCCCAAAAATGCGACTTATACTCCAGTGCGACGTATATACGTTTTTTTCCTTCTTTATTGTGCATTTTCGGCCGGTGCGACGTATACTCCGGAGCGACTTATAGTCCGAAAAATTACGGTAATTAAGAAAAGAAGTGTTCCCCAGCGTCCACAGTCTAACTTGTGTTATGTCCCAAGTACATTTTTCGACATCATTTAAGTTGAACAACTAACCCCAAATGTGCAGCTATGAATTGGATGTTTTCAATGTTAGTTTTTAACCATGGGCATTCACCTTGACACAGTGCATAGCTTCAATATACTTTATATGTACCAATTCAGACAACCTTTCAGACAACCATGGTCGAAATAATCCAAAACCAACACAGAAAGTTATTGTTTGTGGTGCATCAATCAATCAATCAAATCTGTATAGCACTTTTCATACATAAAATGTAGCATAAAGTGCTTTACATTTAAAAACATTAAAAAAGTAACATTTAAAAATACAGTACCTCCCGCATAAGACACAACCTGTCCACTGAACTATGCGGACATTATGAAAATGTCTATGCACCATGCACAATTCAAAATCACACCCATTTCAATCCACTACAGAGCATGATGGGTAAAATGCACAACCCTCTCTCCACACTTAGACATGTTTGATGCATTTTACCTGCTTCATATTTCTGATTCAGTACAACACATAAAAGGGGGTCGTCCGGGAAGTAAAACAGTTAGTCATGGTTTACATACTCTTAATATCCATTGTTTTATTGTTTGTACTTCATATGCTGATGAGGTATCAATGTGTTGTTTTCTCTGATCATTTCCTGATAATATTGCAAATCCTACAATCGGCGCTAAACTGTGTGGCGAAAAAAAGGGTTGTCGTGTATGTATTTGTGTGTGTGTGTGGTGTCATTTTGGTCATTTTAAGCATTACGGCGCATTAATTTCACAGAGCGCATCACAACTTTTGCTGTTTTTGCTAATCATGGCAGATTTCATGACAGACTACTACTACTACTTTGGGACAAATGAGGATCCAGAACCTTACATTTTTAGCCTGAATATATGGAGGATGAGCTACAAGTTTTAGAAGCTGGGTGATATGCAGATCCAACTATACTGAAACGCAAATCATTATGTAGCACTGTTGTTAAGTGCTTAACAAGTAATACAAACTATGACCATAATAAAACAATCACTTACTGCACAATGTCTGCTCTCATCGGGATGCCGACTGATGCTATTGTTTTTAACCCAACATGGCCCACGAGTCAAAACGATCCCTGTACTAAATGGCATAAACAAATGGAATTGCAGTGTAATGGTGCCAGTTTGACGGGTCCTCACCTTACATGTATTGCCAATTTTGCCAGTGCACGGTTGTAAAAGAATGGCTGAGGCTGTAAAATAATGGCTCAAATCATCTATCTTGTCAATTTGAACATTGGCACATCGCCTTGTCCGGTTCTATCTTAATGCATGTATTACTCCTGATAAAAAAAGGTACGATATTTGTATAATGAGTCATTTAAAGGCCTACTGAAATGATTTTTTTTAATTTAAACGGGAATAGCAGATCCATTCTATGTGTCATACTTGATCATTTCGCGATATTGCCATTATTTTGCTGAAAGGATTTAGTAGAGAAAATCGACGATAAAGTTCGCAACTTTTGCTCGCTGATAAAAAAAAGCCTTGCCTGTACCGGAAGTAGCGTGACGTCACAGGAGCTAGGATTCCTCACAATTCTCCATTGTTTACAATGGAGCGAGAGAGATTCGGACCGAGAAAGTGATGATTACCCCATTAATTTGAGCGAGGATGAAAGATTCGTAGATGAGGAACGTTACAGTGAAGGACTTGAGAGGCAGTGATGGACGTATCTTTTTTCGCTCTGACCGTAACTTAGGTACAAGCTGGCTCATTGGATTCCACACTCTCCTTTTTATATTTTGGATGACGGATTTGTATTTTAAACCACCTCGGATACTATATCCTCTTGAAAATGAGAGTCGAGAACGCGAAATGGACATTCAGTGCCTTTTATCTCCATGACAATACATCGGCGAAATGCTTTAGCTACGAGCTAACGTGATAGCATCTTGCTTTAACTGCATATAGAAACAAAAGAAATAAACCCCTGACTGGAAGGATAGACAGAAAATCAACAATACTATTAAACCGTGGACAAGTAAATACACGGTTAATGCTTTCCAGGCTGGCGAAGGTTAACAATGCTGTGCTAACGACGCCATTGAAGCTAACTTAGCAACCGGACCGCACAGAGCTATGCTAAAAACATTAGCTCTCCACCTACGCCAGCCAGCCCTCATTTGCTCATCAACACCCGTGCTCACCTGCGTTCCAGCGATCGGCAGAAGGACGAAGGACTTCACCCGATGCGTTTGGCGGCCCGGAGACGTAGGAAGTCAAGGTGAGGTCGGCGGCTAGCCCGGCTAGCGCGGCTAGCCCAGCTAGCGTGGCTAGCGCGGCTAGCGCGGCTACAAAGTCCACCTGGTTGTGTCCGCTGCTAATACACAGATCCCACCTACAACTGTCTTCTTTGCAGCCTTCATTGTTCATTAAAAAAATTGCAAAAGATGTCCAGAATACTGTGGAATTATGAAATGAAAACAGAGCTTTTTGTATAGGATTCTACGGGGTACCATAACTTCCGTTACTCTGACTTCGTCACGCGCATACGTCATCATACCGCGACGTTTCAGCCGGATATTTCCCAGGAAATTTTAAATGTCACTTTATAAGTTAACCCGGCCGTATTGGCATGTGTTGCAATGTTAAGATTTCATCATTGATATATAAACTATCAGACTGCGTGGTCGGTAGTAGTGGCTTTCAGTAGGCCTTTAAAACGTATAGAAAAACGAAAATCCCGAGTACATTTACGGAACATTTAATAACCCCCTGAATTTGATTTCATTTTTCAGGTCCCGCGGAATCTCCTCATCTTCAGTCAGCTTGTTCTATGTGTGATTACCATCAATGTCACTTTGCTCCCATGTGACTCTGATGTGAACTCCACTACAGTGGACTGCAGCAACATACCACTGATTTATGTCCCCAGAATCACATCTACTAATGTTATCTCAATCAATATCAGTTATACTGGAATACAACGAGTGCGGTCACAAGATTTTTTGGATATCCCAAACCTTCAAACTCTGAACATGATGGGTAATTGCCCACTGCCTTACCAGAGGATCTCAAAACATGACTCTTGTGACGTGAAGATCTCAGAAAATGCCTTAGCGAGCCTGGATAATCTGCAATATCTAAATGTGTCAGGAAACAGCCTCACCTCTATACCCCATTTACCCAGAAGCCTTATTGTTCTTGATCTAAAAAGCAATCAAATCTTTAACATTAGTGAGCCTTTAAAGACTCCACACCTACAAGAGCTCTTACTCGCCAATAACTGTTTTTATGCAAATCCCTGCAACCACTCTGCCAGAATCAGTGAGGAGGTTTTCAAACAGCTTACTCAACTCAAAACTCTTGACTTGGCACAAAATAATTTAACAGCTGTCCCTAAAGGACTGCCAGCTTCACTTGAGTTCCTGGATTTAAGACTAAATACAATCACAGAGATTTTGAAAGGTGCATTCGCTAATCTGACAAGCCTTAGACATTTAAATCTAGCGTGGAATTGCCAGCGCTGTGACCATACATCCAGGCCCTGCTTTCCTTGCCCACAAAATAAGCCATTACAACTAAATCCACTGTCATTCGATGTAAAGAATAGCTCCATCACATACCTCTCTTTGAGGGGAAACTCTCTGACAACAATTCCTGAAGGCCTTTTCAGACCTTTGAACAATTTGAAAGAGTTAGATCTTTCTGACAACTTCCTGTCATATCCCATACGTAATGGTACGTTCTTCACAGATCTGACTCACCTCACTTCAATCAACTTCTTCTATAACAATGAACCATTGCATACGTTTTCAAATATGACTCTCTCACCGTATATTACCAGCATGTCTAATCTACAAGAACTTAAACTGAGTGGGAATTTTTTCCGTTCATTTCTATCAGACAGTCTGTGCCTGCTGTCAGAATTTAAACTCCTAAAGAGGCTGGAATTGAGAATGAACTTTATTGATTATTTTAATTTCACAGCTTTGAGACAAATGCCTTCTCTCGTATATATTGACCTCTCCCAAAACATGCTGAATTTATCCCAATGCTGGGTATATCCCTCATGTGAGAGCTTGTCAGAGCAAGGTTGTCAGAGCCAGAACTTGTATAAATATGAATATAATGAGCCAGCCCTGACCCTATTATCTCAAGACATCTCTTCTGGAAGAGACATGATGGAATCCAATCAGTTAAGAATGCCAGAAATGTTGGAGAAAAAAGAATTTAGATTTAAATTTCTAGAGGACTTTATAACTGAGTTTTGTAGCAACAGGCTGACTTTAGATCTTTCCCAAAATGACATTGTGTATTTAAATGATTCACTCTTCATCGGCATGGAAAATGTTTCTTGTTTAGACTTGTCTCTCAATTACATGAACCTGCCATTGAAAGGCAAGCAGTTTACGAGACTGAAAAAAATGATAGTCCTGAATTTGTCTCATAATAGACTTGATCTCTATTACAAAGATGCCTTTATGGACATTAAAAACACTCTAAGGGTACTAGACCTAAGTAATAATCAGTTTTATTTCAAAATGGAGGGCATGGGTCATCACCTTGAGTTTCTTTCCAATCTGAAAATGTTGGAAGTGCTGAGTTTGGCGAACAATGCCATTGGGATGCGAATAGATAAGGAGCTAAATAGCGACTCTCTTAAGTACCTCTACTTTAATGGAAATAAACTTTTCATAATGTGGGAGTCTGATAACAACAGATACACTAGGTTTTTCCAAAACCTTACAAGTCTCCTCCTTTTGGACATCTCCAAAAACAAGCTGAAAAACATTCCATTTGATGTGTTGTGCAGTCTTCCAAGAAGTATCCAGTACCTCAATATCAGTCAAAATAAGCTACACCTTTTTCCATGGCGGAACATTTCTGCACTCAGCAATTTAACGCACCTCGACTTGAGTCAGAACTCCATGTACTTTTTGCCTTATATAGGTGTTGAATTTCCAGACCAATTTAATTTTTTAGACCTCAGTCACAACAAATTAAAGGCGATTCCCCAGGATTTTTTCAGTAAAGCCAAATCCTTGCAATACCTGTTCCTCAGCTACAATCAGATTAAAGAGTTGAGCAGACAGTTTTTTCCCACCCCATTTAAAAATGGCAGTGCTCTTAAATATCTCACTCTGCATGGTAATCCTTTTAGATGTGACTGTGAAACCTCCTGGTTTGCAGAATACTTGGTTACCACTCCTGTACAGATTCCTTATCTCACCACATCTGTACGATGTCAATACCCGGAATCCAAACTGGGTAAGAACATATGGTCTATAGACCAGCGTTCATGCCAGGACATATATGGCAGTGTACCGTTTCTTGTTTGTTCCTTCTTTACTGTAGTACTTACTCTCCTGCCCTTACTTAAGCATCTCTATGGTTGGGATTTGTGGTATTGCTTGCATGTGTTTTGGGCAGGAATCAAAGGGTACTCCAAGCTGCCAGATAATGATTCCAAACACCGCTATGATGCGTTTGTGGTTTTTAACACTATTAACCTGGCAATGAGAGACTGGGTGTACAAGGAGCTATTAGTCCACCTGGAGTGCGAAGGTCCCAGAAGGTTCTGTCTCTGTTTGGAAGAAAGGGATTGGATACCTGGACTGTCATGCATTGAAAATCTACACAATGCTGTCCATAACAGTGTGAAGACAGTATTTGTGCTGTCCAGCAGTGTTACTAATCATGAGACCGTGAATGGTGTCACCCGACAGGCATTCTTCATGGTTCAACAGCGACTTCTGGATGAAAAGGTTTTATTTGAACTATTTAATATGCAAACTGATATCTTACAAATTAACACTTTTCTCACAACAAAACTTATTTCTGATTTCACTGTAGGTGGATGTAGCGGTGCTCGTGCTGTTGGATGAGATGTTTCCCAAACTGAAGTATCTTCAACTGAGGAAAAGGTTGTGCAGAAAGTCAGTGTTATCTTGGCCCAAAAACCCACATGCTCAGCCAATTTTCTGGAATCAATTAAGAATGGCACTCAAATCAGACAACCTACGATTTTATGACAACAACATGAGTGAAAGTTTTAATTAACGTTTTAGCTGCTTTTGACATCAACTTTTGCCGTTATCATATTATGACATGATTGATGTATAATTTATTTTTACATTATACTATAAAACCTTTTACATACATGTTCCTCTTTTGTTTGTTGTTGTTTTTTTCATTATCTCTTGAGCGGCTTCATTTTTTTCCCATCCCTGGCTATAGAAAGAAGCTGGAAAAAAAAAAGTTCACTCCTTTTTTCAATTACGTCACATGATGTACAGTACCAGTCACATTTTTGGACTGGTACTGGTAGCGGGGGTGTATATAGTAGCGTCCCGGAAGAGTTAGTGCTGCAAAGGGTTCTGGGTATTTCATCTGTTGTGTTTATGTTGTGTTACGGTGCGGAATTTCTCCCGAAATGTGTTTGTTTTTCTTGTTTGGTGTGGGTTCATAATGTGGCGCATATTTGTAACAGTGTTAAAGTTGTTTATACGACCACCCTTAGTGTGACCTGTATGGCTGTTGACCAAGTATGCCTTGCGTCCACTTGTGTGTGTAAAAGCCGCGTATAATATGTGACTGGGCCGACACGCTGTTTGTATGGAGGAAAAGCGGACGTGACGACAGGTTGTGGAGGACGCTAAATGCAGTGCCTTTAAGGCACGCCCCCCAATATTGTTGTCCGGGTGGAAATCGGGAGACATTCAGGAGAATGGTTGCCCCGGGAGATTTTCGGGAGGGGCACTGAAATTCGGGAGTCTCCCGGTAAAATCGGGAGGGTTGATAAGTATGACACACACACACACACACACACACACACACACAACACACAACACACAACACACACATCTCGTCGGTGCGCTCAAAAGTAAAAAAAGGAAAATCACTTTACCTTGTGTCTGGGAATATTTGAGGCATTATTGAACACTCTGAGAGTTTCGGAGTAATAAACGAGCCGTGGTTTCACGTAGTCGGCGCTAGCGTTAGCACGAAGTAGCCGCGTGAGGCGATCCACCGTCGGCTTGTGTCCAGGTAGTGCCTTCTCCTTCGCTGTAATGAAGGTTCGCTGTGGCATCTTTTTCGATCTCATCACAATTAAAGAGTTGCTGCAGAACAAAGCTCCCTCCGCTGATAAAATCCTCAAAGTTAAGGTGCCGCAAGCAAAATTATGAGCTAAAATCCTAGCTCAGTGGTTGTATAGCTACCCCCACTGTGAGAGTTTCTGATCACACAAAGTGATCTCCAAGACAGGCTCACACTGCTCTGATCGACGCAAGGTACGTCGATTGTGGAAATAAACTCGTCAGAAGTGCCGCTAGCCTCGAAGCCGGTGTGTACAGGATGCAAACAGAAAGTGACATAGGGGGACTCGCCTCTTCAAAATGGCCGTAGAAGTGGCCAGGAAGTATGGTCATCAAAATGGCAGACCTATAGGGCTTCCAGCGCCACACAAAATGGATGAAATAAAAAAATATATATTTTATGGAATTTTACAGTTAAAATCACATTTGACAGTCATACTTTGCTCACGCAGACCCTTCATACATACACACATCCACTCATACACACTCACATGCACACTTGAGGAGAGAGGTGCACTTGGACTTTAACAACTCAAGGTTTACAGTGTAGACATTATTAGAAAAATATATTGTATATATCCATCCTGCTCTGGCTCAGGATCAGCATGCAATCCAGACCATAGCAAGATAATAAATAAATGGGTTGTACTTGTATAGCGCTTTTCTACCTTCAAGGTACTCAAAGCGCTTTGACAGTATTTCCACATTTACCCATTCACACACACATTCACACACTGATGGCAGGAGCTGCCATGCAAGGCGCTAACCAGCGGCCATCAGAGGCAAAGGGTGAAGTGTCTTGCCCAAGGACACAACGGACGTGACTAGGAAGGTAGAAGGTGGGAATTGAACCCCAGTAACCAGCAACACTCCGATTGCTGGCACAGCCACTCTACCAACTTCGCCACGCCGTCCCTAAGATGGATGAAAAATTCCTCTGCATCAAAGATCCTCAGGAAGTGATCACGAGATCACTTCCCGAGGACCTCTCCACCGTTCACACTTAAAAAAGAAGAAGAAAGTCACAGGGCTTGATCAGATGCAAAAAAATAAATAAATAAAAAGTCACCAAAAAAAAGCAAGTAAACCATATCAAAAGTGAAATTTTTGGCTCGATGTTGATTAACGTTTATAAACCGAAAAGGACGCAAATAGAGGCGTTCGTGAATCAAGATTCCACTGTACTGTACACGTAATGAAAGTAATAATGTTGGAATTTTTTGTGAACCACCTCCAATTCACAATGACACTTCTCTTTTGTTGTATAAAAATAAAACTGACAAAAGTAAAAATGTCTGTTTTTTTTTTTTTCTTAAAATACGCAGGGGAAAAAAAGAAAGAGTTCATATATTCTGAGATAAAATATTTTAATACTTATTAAACTGTATAAAAAGTAATAAACAGTTAAACATTGGCAATTGAAGCAACTCCCTGCAAATGTTATTTTGGGCTTAGGCAAACAGCCACAACCTCTTCTCAAGCGTCACATTTTTGAGCTGTGAATTAATTTTAAGTAATCTAGCAAGTATGGTCTAAGTGTATGTTTTTGCAAGTATGTAAGTCAATTATGATAACATGTGGTCTGAGTGTCAAGTTTAACCTGTAACTGTACATTTACTGTAAGTTAGAGGTTTAAAGGGGAACTGCACTTTTTGGGGGGAATTTTGCCCATCATTCACAATCCTTATTTGAGACAAGATCCTTTTTTTTTTTTTTTTTAATGCACTCTAAATCGTAAATAAAAGCTAGCAATAGGTGGCTAACAATGGAGGTAATGGGATTTGCTCTATTTCGCATATAACGTGCTCTAAAAAAAACATCCAAAAACATCCATCAATGTTTTATATGTATGCTGTTAGTATGTACAGTATATAATTTAATAACAGGCACATTCATAATAATATGTAACATTTACTGGATTTTGGTCATTTTAAGTATTACGGCGGCATGGTAATTTCAGAGAGCTATTCAGAGAGAACTTTCGCTATTTCCTTCATCAATAATAACTGCAAATAATGGCAGACTTCATGAGACTGCTTCAGGACAAATGATAATTCAGGACCTTAAATTTTTTAGCCTGGATATAAGGATGAGCTACTATGGAGTGTTGAATATAAAAGTTAAGTCACACTCTTCTAGCAGATATACAGTATGTGTCACATTTAGCTCACTTTTCTCAGATTCAACACACTTTTCTTACATTGAGCTAATTTTCATCAAATTTAAATTTAAATTAAATGTTGACTTGAAATGTTATATCGAAATGTTGAATGTAAATCTTAAATCTAAAACTAAATGTTTAAATCTAAATCTTGTATATAAATTTAAATATTATATTTTAGCCTAAATCTTAAATCTAAATCCATCCATCCATCCATTTTCTACCGCTTGTCCCTTTCGGGGTCGCGAGGGGGTGCTGGATACCTATCTCAGCTGCATTCGGGCGGAAGGCGGTGTACACCCTGGACAAGTCTCCACCTCATCACAGGGCCAACACAGATAGACAGACAACATTCACACTCCCATTCACACACTAGGGCCAATTTAGTAATGATAAATCTAAATGTTAAATCTAAACCTAAATGATAAATCTAAATATAAATGTTAAATCTAAATCTTGAATTGAAATCTAAATGTTACATCTAAATCTTAAATCTATATGTGAGCGCTAAGTGTAAAATCAAAATTTTAACTGTAAATCTTAAATCTAAATGTGAGCGCTAAATGTTAAATCCAAACTTAAATCTTTAGTCTAAATCTTAAATCTAAATCCTAAATCCAAATTTTAATGTTAGCGCTAGATGAAGATGAATATTTATAGGATGTCAATATTCCATCAATCCGAGGCCTCTCAGCCGCAAATCTGCGCCCACATCTCTGCATCTCAGCGCACAACACCCGAGTCCTACATCTGTCTTACTGCAGAAGAAAGAAACCTGACAAGTAATGCCAATAAACTTCCATATTTTGTGTTGCGTAAAGACAATTAGACGCTCAAACAACTGATCGCTTCACTTCCGGGTTTGACAACGAATGGAATTACTTCTTACACTGAGGCATTCTTACTCCAGCAACACTAAACTGGCCCTAGGGAGTGAATGTGAGTGTGAATGTTGTCTGTCTATCTGTGTTGGCCCTGTGATGAGGTGGCGACTTGTCCAGGGTGTACCCCGCCTTCCGCCCGAATGCAGCTGAGATAGGCTCAAGCACCCCCTGCGACCCCGAAAGGGACAAGCGGTAGAAAATGGATGGATGGATGGATGTGATGAAAATTAGCTCAATGTGAGAAGTGGGTTAAATGTGACAAAAGTGAGTTAAATCTGAGAAATGTATATGCTAGAAAATGTGACTAAACCTTTACATTCTGCACCCCATAAGCTACAAGTTTTTGAAGTCGAGTGATAAGAAGATCCAAATATACTGAAACACAAAGCTGTCTTGGTTGACAAGACTCTGCAGCATCGCATGGACATCGGGGGTGGTACCTCTGGATTGGCAGACCGGGGTGGTGGTTCCTCTCTTTAAGAAGGGGAACCGGAGGGTGTGTTCCAACTATCGTGGGATCACACTCCTCAGCCTTCCCGGTAAGGTTTATTCGGGTGTACTGGAGAGGAGGCTACGCTGGATAGTCGAACCTCGGACTCAGGAGGAACAGTGTGGTTTTCGTCCTGGTCGTGGAACTGTGGACCAGCTCTATACTCTCGGCAGGATCCTTGAGGGTGCATGGGAGTTTGCCCAACCAGTCTACATGTGTTTTGTGGACTTGGAGAAGGCATTCGACCGTGTCCCTCGGGAGGTCCTGTGGGGAGTGCTCAGAGAGTATGGGGTATCGGACTGTCTGATTGTGGCGGTCCGCTCCCTGTACGATCAGTGTCAGAGCTAGGTCCGCATTGCCGGCAGTAAGTCGGACACGTTTTCAGTGAGGGTTGGACTCCGCCAAGGCTGCCCTTTCTCACCGATTCTGTTCATAACTTTTATGGACAGAATTTCTAGGTGCAGTCAAGGCGTTGAGGGGATCCGGTTTGGTGGCTGCAGGATTAGGTCTCTGCTTTTTGCGGATGATGTGGTCCTGATGGCTTCATCCGGCCAGGATCTTCAGCTCTCGCTGGATCGGTTCGCAGCCGAGTGTGAAGCGACTGGGATGAAAATCAGCACCTCCAAGTCCGAGTCCATGGTTCTCGCCCGGAAAAGGGTGGAGTGCCATCTCCGGGTTGGGGAGGAGACTCTGCCCCAAGTGGAGGAGTTCAAGTACCTAGGAGTCTTGTTCACGAGTGGGGGAAGAGTGGATCGTGAGGTCGACAGGCGGATCGGTGCGGCGTCTTCAGTAATGCGGACGCTGTATCGATCCGTTGTGGTGAAGAAGGGGGCGTAATGTTGTAACAAATAATATTTCTATTAACTAGGCTTTACTTTGCATTTTAATTAATGTGGGATTATTTTTTGTATTTAGAAATAATAGTACCAACTTTTTTTTTTTTTTTTTTTCCTCCAACATTTGTGGCACTGGCGTGGCTCCCCCTGATGGACGGCGCCCTTAGCATTTGCCTATATGGCCTATGTCACGGGCCGGCCCTGAGCATCATGTAGCATTATTGCTGAGTGCTAAACAAGAAATTCATAATGTGTGAACATGATCAAATAATCTCTCACTGTACATCTGCTCTCACTGGGATGCCAACTGATGGGCTTTTTATATCTTTCATCACAAGACTTGTGTTCCCCGATTAACCCAGAAGCGATGCAGCAGCAGTTCATTAAGTTAATAGCTGCATAAGTTACTTCTTGGTGATCGATGCGCGGTGTTGCTAAAAGTGGTTCATCAGCATCAGCTCTTATAATAACAATGTTCATACTTGCCAACCCTCCCGAATTTTCCGGGAGACTCCCGAATTTCAGTGCCTCTCCCGAAAATCTCCCGGGACAACCATTCTCCCGAATTTCTCCCGATTTCCAGCCGGACTCAAGGCACGCCCCTCCAGGTCTGTGCGGACCTGAGTGAGGACAGCCTGTCATCACGTCCGCTTTTCCTTCATATAAACAACGTGCCGGCCCAGTCACGTTATAACATCTACTGCTTTTGGCGAGTGCACAACTGCACACACAACAAGAAGGAGAAGAAGCAGAAGAACGAAGAAGAGACAGTCATGGCGACGACGAGTGACAGAGAATAGAACGAGGATGGACAATTCAACCTTAAACTCACTCCTTTCCTGCAAATTAAATGTCACAGATGCTGCCTGTAATAGAGTGATCTAAGTTGTTTGTTGCCATCTCCTGGTGAATGTTGGGTATAGTGTTCTGCGGTTACTTTTTGGTTGGCCAACGGTTTACGTTGTATTGCGCATCCTGACGGCAAGTGTGGGAGTCGGCTCTGAAGTATGAAGTAAAGAGACGTAACTTCATCACCTCGCCTGGTTATTGACTCCAACCCAGAATATTACACTGCCAATACCCATGCTCCTTCAAAGGCTGTGCTACTGGCTGCAAAGCATTGCACTTTCAAATACAACAATGAGTAGAGGAGTGTTATGTGTGTGTATATGTGTAAATAAATGAACACTGAAATTCAAGTATTTCTTTTTATTTATATGTATATATATATATATATATATATATATATATATATATATATATATATATATATATATATATATATATATATATATATATATATATATATATATATATATATATATAATAAAATACACACATATATATATATATATATATATATATATATATATATATATATATATATATATATATATATATATATATATAGCTAGAATTCACTGAAAGTCAAGTATTTATTTTATTTATATATATAATATACAGTATGAATAAGAAATACTTGAATTTCAGTGAATTCTACTGTCCGCCCTGAGATCGGTAGGTTGTGAGTTCAAACCCCGGCCGAGTCATACCAAAGACTATAAAAATGGGACCCATTACCTCCCTGCTTGGCACTCAGCATCAAGGGTTGGAATTGGGGGTTAAATCACCAAAAATGATTCCCGGGCGTGGCCACCGCTGCTGCCCACTGCTCCCCTCACCCCCCAGGGGGTGATCAAGGGTGATGGGTCAAATGCAGAGAATAATTTTGCCACACCTAGTGTGTGTGTGACAATCATTGGTACTTTAACTTTAAGAATACAGAGGTCTCAAGGTTGGCAAGAATGACAATGTTGCTAATATTTAGTTAATATTCAGGTCCATCCATCCATTTTCTACCGCTTATCCCTCTTGGGTCGCCACCTCATCACAGGGCCAACACAGATAGACAGACAACATTCACACTCACATTCACACACTAGGGCCAATTTAGTGTTGCCAATCAACCTATCCCCAGGTGCATGTCTTTGGAGGTGGGAGGAAGCCGGATTACCCGGAGGGAACCCACACAGTCACGGGGAGGACATGCAAACTCTACACCAGGGGTCACCAACGCGGTGCCCGCGGGCACCAGGTCACCCGTAAGGATGAGTCGCCCGCGGGCCTGTTCTAAAAAAAAAAAAAAAAAATTAAAAAAAAAAAAAAATCAAAAATTAAAAAAAATAAATAAATAAATAAATAAATACATTTGTTTAAATTTTTTTTTTTTTAAATTAAATCTACATAGAAAAAACACAAGATACACTTTCAATCAGTACATCAACCCAAACAACCTCCCTCCATGCACACTCATCCACACCCACTCACACAAAAGGGGTTATTTCTTTCTGCTACCAATATTCTGGTTCCCACAACATAGACAACACATCTGCAAGGGCACACATAATTGTATAGGCTGCTGGTCCACTAACATTTTCATTAATTACTATTTTTTATGTAATTATTTTTATATTGTTTTACTTTCTTTTTTATCCAAGAAAATGTTTTTTATTTATTTATCTTATTTTATTTTATTTTTTTAAAAACGGCCTTATCTTCAACAGACCAGGTTGTCAATGAAATTAGATTTGTTTAAAGGGTTTTTAAAACCAGGTCCAGTCCAGATAATGTCCAAGTCGGACTCAGCAACACACACCTTCATTCATGTACACAGAAAACAATTAGGGAACACAACAGATTGTATATAATTTATAAACAAAATTAAATTTTCAAAATAAGCATTTATGTACAGTCCAGATTATGTCCAGGTCACTCAAATTAGGGAACACAACAACAGATATCATATAATCTATAAACATAATTATACTTTCAAAATAAGCCTTTGAGGACTTCTCATCTTTTTTTTAATGTTTTTTGGCATCATTATCGTTTTCAACCATGTAACTTTCTTAAGTTAGAAAATACTGAATAACTGTTTTAAAGAGAGTAATACTAAGTGAATATCTGTTTTTGGCCTTAAAAATAAACATTTTACAGAGTACTGTAATTAAATTGACTAAATCATGATTGTCAATGAACTCTCCTAAAATAACAGAAACCACATTAAGCTTCTTAAACAAACCAATCCTTAAACACATTTTTTCAACTTCCACCCAAAACAAAGACACAATATGACAATACCAAAACAAATGCAGGGTGGATTTAGACTCCTGACAACAAAATCGGCAATCATCTGACTCTGTCATATTCCATCATTTTAACATTTTCCCTGTGGGCAAGAAGTTATAAATAATTTTAATTTGAAAATAACGATTTTGCACATCGATAGTAGTTTTATAGATTAGTTTGAATATGGCATCCCATGGCAACGGGCAGTCAAAAAAGTCCTCCCATTTTCCATATGTGTTGTATGAGGCAGCCTTCAAAGATTTCTTTATTAAATAAAAATTATATATTTTTCTATTTATTTTAGTTCCTTTTTGCCAACTAGAATTTCTTATTAGAGGTTTACAAATTAATAATTTAGTAGTTCCATAATTAATTATTTGTTTCCATCTTTTCCCAATTACTCCAGTTAGTTGATAAAATGAAAAGCTTGAGCAAGCATCACCATACATAGTTCTAAATTCATCATACTTCAGCATTTTACCATTCTCATTGATAAGATCATTGACAAAAATGATTCCTCTTTCAAACATATTTTTCCAAAAGAAAGGCTTTCCATCTATTACAATATTAGAGTTCATCCATATTATCTGCTGCAAAATATCGTCTCTTTTTTCTGGCACATAAAATTGAAAACACCACTATGAGTGGATTGTTTCCTTTGTGAACCCCGCCATGTTTCCCAGCAGACTCTCTACATAAGAAAAATGGGAGGGGATCTCTTGTAAAAAAGGATACAATTTCTTTTGATACAGTACATGTTTTTCGTCCAAAAGGACATTTGTGTACCACTCAATGTTTAAATATATCTTTGGAACAATTGATGCTTTTAAAGACAGACACATAGCTTCAAGGTTGAGAAGTTTCAGGCCCCCATATTCATACTCTTTGTACAAAACCTTTCTTTTAATCTTTTCTGGTTTGCCGTTCCAGACAAAATCGAAGACCCTCCGCTCATAAATCTTAAAAAAGTTTTGTGATGGAGCTGGTAATGACAAAAACAAATAAATAAATTGAGGAATAATTAACGAGTTGGCAATAGACTTTTTACCATACAAGGTTAGGGATTTCCCTTTCCATAATTGCATAATTTTGTCCAGCTTTCTTAGTCGATTATCATAATTTACTGAGCCTAGATCTTCCAGATTTTCTGGGACAACAACACCAAGTATGTTAACTGGTCCATCTGTCCACAAAACAGGCACTTTGCATTCCATTCGAAAGGACGTTCCCTTTAGATTTCCGATCCTTAACATTTTACATTCATCATAATTAAGCTTAAGGCCAGATTGCTGTGAAAATATGTCCAAAAGATTAAGAAGGTTCCGCAAACAATGAGGAAAAATCTTATCTTTGTGAATCAGCCTTTTCTGACATGAAATTCATCAAGAACAAACACAGAACACGCCTCACTGATGCACATCTGCAAGACTCACTCAGAGTTGCAGTGTCAAGTTACACACCAGAGTACAACACACTAGTTAACAGCATGCAATGCCAGGCTTCCCACTAACTGACAAAGAAACAGATAACAGATTTGGTGTCCAGTTCAAAGTGTAACATGATTTAAAAATTTGAGAGTTTACTTTTGTATTTTACATGAGTTATTATTTGTACAAACATGGTGCAAAGTAATTCATGATTTGTTAAAAAATGTTAGTGGCTAGCTAGTTAAAATGGGATATTGTGATTTCACAAGACTGTCTTAGAAGTGATCATTTGAAAATGTTCAATTTGAAAAATGTGCACTTAGAGAAAATATAAAAATAAAGTGTTGCATATTGATATTTATCTGTTTCTATATATATTTATTGTGAGGAATCATTAAGATGATCAGTGTTTCCACAAAGATAAATATCATTAATTATTAATAATAACAGAGTTAAAGGTAAATCGAGCAAATTGGCTATTTCTGGCAATTTATCTAAGTGTGTATCAAACTGGTAGCCCTTCGCATTAATCAGTACCCAAGAAGTAGCTCTTGGTTTCAAAAAGGTTGGTGACCCCTGCTCTATACAGAAAGACGAATCGAACCCAGGGTCTTATCACTGTGAGGCACAAGCGCTAAACACTGCAATATCGTGCTGCCCTAATATTCAGGTCATGATATGTAAATAGGGTATTCTTGGTGGTTTTTAGATTTTTTTTAGAAGGCTTTAAAAAGGGGAATAGATGACTCCCATTAGTTACATTGTTTACCACTTCTTGGGAAACAGTGATGTTCCCCTTTAAGTTTCTGTTCTTCAAAATTAAGTACATTTTTAGTTAAAACAAGGGTTCAGGTCTACTGGTAAGACTTATTATTGTTAAATTTGAATGACGAGTGAGACATTTAAGTGTATAAGCTTTCTTTCGAGTTATTGGTAGTGTAGTGTGTGGCACAACCAGTGTTGGGTTAGTTACTGAAAACCAGTAACTAGTTACAGTTACTAGTTACTTTATTTCAAAAGTAACTCAGTTACTAACACCGAAAAAGTAATGCGTTACTGTGAAAAGTAACTATTTATTTACTTTTTTTAAAAATATATGTTTAAGGCTGCCATTAATGTCCTTTTAGCCTTCATTTCAGTACTGTTATTGCACTGCAGAATAATACAATCTGTTGATCAACTTGACATGCATTTGTCAATGATACTGTACCGGTTATGTGATGAAGTACCTTCTAAACCCCAAACGACATCTTAGTGATTCAAAATAGTATTTTGATATTGACACATGTCATCTGTGCATTTCCTAAGGTTATTCTAGTAATGTGTGCACAGATGAGATGTGTCAATATCAAAATGTTATTTTGAATCCCATTTTGGCAACCAAGAATGTTTTAATGAATGAATACATCCAAACACTTTATTAATATTTGTTATGTGCATGCACAAAATAACAGTTAATATTGTAAGTAACTTCTAAAGAAGAAAACGGTTTTAGCACATCAACTTTTGATCAACAAAAGTCCTTCACAATTAATACAATAGAAATGACCAACTCTTACAAAGGCTTAAATAATTTCAAACACATATCTTGTACCTGGTGGCGGGCATTCTTTTTTGATTGATGATGACCGAATATGAGCAGGCAGGTTCCAGACATCTGTGATCCTTCATTGAACTAAAACCGTCATTTTAGTTATAATATACTTTTTTATACAAGCGTGTTTAAAGTGTCAACACAAGAACAGGCGCATTTATCTGTTTTGAACATTAATTTAGTCCCACTCAATGTTATTCCACCGTGATTCTAGTTCTACTCTATCCAGGTAATTTATTTGTTGTGCAAATACTCTTTTACTCTGTTGCCAGAAATGTAAACAGCAAATTTGAATGAGCACCTCATCTGTTTGAATTTAAATAAAGGTTTATGAATGTTACAATTTGGATTTATTAAAGAAGACATTTGACACATTTTGTATTTTGCGCGTAATGCTTTGAAACATTGTTTAATGTCAGCAATTGTCTTACAAGAAGATATATATATATATATATATATATATATATATATATATATATATATATATATATATATATATATATATATATATATATATATATATATATATATATATATATATATATATATACATATATATATATATACATATATATATACATATACACATATATATTTATCTATATGTATCTATATATCTGCTAATATATCTATATATCTTATCTACACATCTATACATATTTAACATTGTAGAAAACATCCATCCATCCATTTCTACCGCTTGTCCCTTTCAGGGTCGCGGGGGTTGCTGGATCCTATCTCAGCTGCATTCGGGCAGAAGGCAGAGTACACCCTGGACAAGTCGCCACCTCATGGCAGGGCCAAAACACTAGGGCCAATTTAGTGTTGCAAATAAACATATCCCCAGGTGCATGTCTTTGGTGGTGGGAGGAAGCCGGAGTACCCGGAGGGAACTCAGCATCAAGGGTTGGAATTGGGGGTTAAATCACCAAAAATGATTCCCGGGCGCGGCACCGCTGCTGCCCATTGCTCCCCTCACCTCCCAGGGGATCAAGGTGATGGGTCAAATGCAGAGGACTAATTTCACCACACCTAATGTGTGTGTGACAATCATTGGTACTTTAACTTTAACTTTAACCCACACAGTCATGGGGAGAACAAACAAACTCCACACAGAAAGACCCCCGAGCCCGGCGATCGAACCCACGACCTTGGTATTGTGAGGCACATGCACTAACCCCAAATACCACCGTGCTGCCTTTGTAGAAAACAAACATCCATTATGCTGTAATAAATCATGACAGATGTGTTGCAACAGCGCCTGTTGCTGGCGTCGAGTGGCATGTACGGCTACCTACAGGAAGTGGTCATCCGGTACCGCAGCTGGATATACTTGCTTCAAAGGGTGACTATTTAGGGAATCTTGCCTGTTTATATTTTGTATAGTACTTTGTAGTGATGGTCAGAGGAAGCCTCATGGTGCACTGAACTACTTGAGCCAATTGGTTCGAGAATTTCTCGAAGCTTCAATGCATGCTTCGGCACAAGACCACCTGCTGGTCAAATGTACCATTTTTAATGACCTGTAGCCTGACCACATAATGTGTGATGCACTGAATTGTAGCGTCTGTTATGGTGGCTCTTGGAAATGACAATGAATCACAGTAAATGTTTGACTGAATGGTTTTGCTAGTTAAATTAGCAAAGTATGATAAAATATGTTTTTATGTGTTGTATATGTATTGTATTGTGTGTTTGTTTTTTGCCAACTTGGTAATGATATGATATGGCAGGTTGTATATTTTTCTGTCACCTTGAGGAAATGGCACAAAGAGGAAGATGACAATATAATGTAACTTGGACAATGATGTACAGAACAGAGGAGATTTAGTTTTTTGTTTTTTTTTGGTTTTAAGTGATTCTTTTTTTTTCTTGACAAAACCTATCTATTGATTGATTGATTGATTGAAACTTTTATTAGTAGATTGCACAGTTCAGTACATTTTCCGTACAATTGACCACTAAATGGTAACACGCGAATACGTTTTTCAACTTGTTTAAGTCGGGGTCCACGTACTTTAATTTTTCAGTGTGTGGCCCTCAGTGGAAAAAGTGTGGACTTTGATGTACTACGCCATCTAAATGGTGTGTGTGTGTGTGTTTTGGCAAACTTTACACAAGGCCAAAGCCTTCACCCAAACAGAAGGGCCTCATGTCCAAATGTCAGTTTGGCTCCCATTTCCCCCCAGAGGACAGAACTGGAATTACACACAACATTTCCCAACAGCTGAAGACCATCAGTAATCAGGAAGGCTCTCACCTGAAGCAATCAAATCCACTCCTTTTTAAGTCTGCAGTCCAGCTCAGACTTCAGGCCAACAAACACTGCTGAAGGAGAATTTGCCAAATGCAGTAGTGCCTAACTGTTTACAGAGACCAGGGTGGCTGACGGTGAGATGACTTATATTATTTTGATGTTTTGATTTGATATGTTGAATTTATTTTAATTGCAAAAATGTTGTTAAATGTTAAAGGTCATGTATATGTACTTTTGGAAACACTTACTTTAAAAAATGGTTTATTGTAATTTGTTTATATTGGTCCCTAATTGCTTTTGTATTTGTCAACCTTTTCCAAAGGTTTTTCACCTTACAAACTATTCAATGAAAAAAAAGAGACAATCAAGTCCAAAATAAAAGGATAAGCAGAGATTTGTCTCATCATTGGATTCAACCAAAGAGTGAAGTCCCAGTGTAACCCCTGGTCGAAAAATCCAAACCCTTTTCAAGTTAGGGGATAAAACAAATGAACAAAACATAACTTGACAGTGTGTTATTGAGATTATTTTGTCAAATAGCTGCATGATAAGGATTGACGGCGTATTAATAACTGTGTTAGAGTCCATTACCAGCACTAACCTTATTCGTTTTCACGACTTGGCAAAAAACACACCTCACTATTCTTTGTGTCAAAGTTAGCAACAGGTTAAGACCATTTTGCATTTAATAAAAGACATTTTTACAAATACAATCTATCATCCAGCTATTGATTTTCTGGTGGCTGGTTAAAAGAATAAATACATAATGCTTTACTTTAGTAAACATAATGTTTACAGTGACTAACACATTCGAGAACTGTGTACCCCGCCCAGGGGCGCCGCTAGGGATTTTGGGCCCCATGAAAATAATCTTTACAGGGCCCCCATTATTTTTTCTGTATTATAATGTCATCATCATTAGGGGCCTCTCTGGGCCCCCCTCCATCATGGGCCCCCAGAATCCGTCTCCTTTACCCCCCCTTTTCGGCACCCCTGACCCCGCCTTCCGACCGAGTGCAGCTGAGATAGGCTCCAGCACCCCCCCACGACTCCAAAAGGGACAAGCGGTAGAAAATGGATGGATCAATGGAGAACTGACGTTGCCGAGAATCGAACCCACTTCATGTGGCATAAAAGCAGGCCTCGAATTTTTACTTTTTAAGGTCAAGGCAAGTGTTGCCTTAAAGGAGGGCTCATAATTTAGGGCACCAAGGCAAACATTTTTTTCTTTCGAGGCAGGAGCTCCGATGCCTTTATCTCTATTTTTACATTTTGATAGAGGGAGGTATTGTTTATTTATTTTTTTAAAGTCATGTACATTTATAAGTACATGTAGATGCTGTAGCAGGACAGATCCATGAAGAGTTTCAGCAAAAATATGTCGTATAGGAATTAAATATACACAATAACATATAAACAAAATGCTGTGTCAAATGAATGTTTTTTAAAGTAATACCTTTGTGACATGGAAAAAACACAAGTAATGTAAAAAAAAACATGGTGTTTACTTTTTGATAGCAATATAAAACTCAAAGCAGTTTGGCTAATGAAGATGAAGTCTAATAAACTAGCTTTGTTCTTATCCAACAACGCCTCCTTATGGTTCAGTGCAACAGTTTGGCCAACAAGGATGAAGAGGAGTGACACCTCTCACGTCGAATGCACAATCTTCACAGCCTGCGTTCAATTCGATGAGATGACAAAATGTTTTAGCTAGTATTGATGTTATTTGAACACTGATACAGTTTGCAGTTAAATAAAAGACGAGTGAGCATCCTAGTAAACAAACTAAAGACATTATAAACAAGTTGTGACAATGTTCTCGACACATCGTCTGCTGCATGTTTACCATTTTTTTAGGGCATTACGGAAAATGAAGAGGGAAGTCGCGGCCTTTGCCGCAGTTGCCGTGGTTAAATTCGGGCCCTGTAAATGGCATTTGCGCAAACTATTATGCTACCAAAGGTATGGTGGTATATAGTCAATACTAAAATAATTACATCAATATTTTTTATTATCACAAAATATTGTGTCATTTTTTACTGTTTATAAACTCAGGAAATATGCCCCTGGGCACAAAAAACATTTAACTGTCTCTACTTGGTATTGGATTGATATCAAAATGTGTAGTATCACCCAAAACCTATGTAAAGTATCCAAACAACAGAAGAATAAGTAATTATTACATTTTAAAACATGTTAAAACAGAAAGTAAGCAAATAGACATTAACAGTAAATAAGTAGATAAATACTCCATCCATTTTCCGCTGTTTGTCCCTCATAATTTTGACCACAATAAGTTACAGCATACTTCAGCAGCCAAATTAGGAGCCTTTGTAACCCGTTTGCTTACATATTAAAAAAGAAGTTGTCTAGTAAGTTCACTATGTTTTTTAAATTGTTCTTTGATTGCAATAAAAAAAACATATGTTTATTCTATAATAAGATTTTATGATAAAATTAAGCCAATAATAATTTGTGGTTCCATTTATTTTGGTAAGTATCGAAAATACATACCATATATATATATATATATATATATATATATATATATATATATATATATATATATATATATATATATATATATATATATATATATATATATATATATATATACGGTACCTGGTATATATGTGGGCTCTGTACCGAGGATGTCGTTGTGGTTTGTGCAGCCCTTTGAGACACTTGTGATTTAGGGCTATATAAATAAACATTGATTGATTGATATATGTGTATATATATATATATATATATATATATATATATATATATATATATACGTATACGTACATTTGGGCTGTCAAAATTAACGTGTTAACGGCACAAATTTTTTTTAACGGCCGATTAACGCACACGTGTCCATTTTGACCCTCGGGGAGTGCCGTAGCAGAGGAAACCTGGCTGTAGTTCACTTGTTATTCATGAGCCACAAGCGAACAGAAATGGTCAAAGGAAAATCATCTAACTTATGGAAATATCAGGTTCAAAGTCAAGGCAAGTTGTTCTTCCGACAAGAAAGGACTCTCTTTCGCCTGCAGCAAACGCCTGCAGCAAACGCCTGCTGCGCGATTAGTTCAGGTGGGTGGTGCTTCACTTCTGTGTTCAGATTACGGTTAAAGTGCAGTGATAACATAATATTTAGATTGTTACTGTGACTGATTTAGTAAGTAAGATGATATAAAAGCTCAACAGAAATGAAAGACGGTCGGCAGGAGGTCGAAAGGAGACTTTTTTTATTGCAAACAGTCGATCCAAAATCAAAACATCTCAAGACACTTTCTCAAGCCAATCCCACACTTTTCCGGTTTCAGATTAAAAACGCTACGCTAAACATTCGGTTTAACTGCATTTACAAAATGAAAATGTCCTACATTACAATCATGCTTTGTCACTAAGGATGGGCACCAGAACTGGTACTTTTTTGGCACAGACCGAAAACCAGCCGGTACAGATTCATGTAAGATCCAGCTGTGCTATGTTTGGGTGCCTGGGTTGAGCGTGACGTCACGTCTGTTTGAATTAGCACTTGCGAGTGGCGAGTACTTGCTAGCACTTGAGAGGAAAACAGGCGATTTCGAAGCAGACATGCTCTTAGTAATCTTGCAACGCATCAATGTTTCATGACAAAAACCCAACCATACCAAATAGAAAACGCTGTAAAGTGTGGCTCGTTTTTTCCAAATTTGATGCCGATGCAGATTACGCTCGCTGATTTTGTTACGCCAAAATCAAGGCAAGTGGCGGGAATACTTCCAAACTAAGGAAGCACCTGGTTAAACACAGGATTTTTCTCATGACTGAAGAGTGCAGCCAAGTTACATGTACTTTGTTATGTTAATGTAAAGTTTTTGCTTCACTTTCATTTGTAGTTGGAAAAAAAAATCTGGCTGGCTGAAATATTGTGTAAATTTGTTTATAACATGTTCTGTTTGAGTCCTCAATTACAAAATGATTAGCAGGCTGAATATTACATTTGATTACTTAATACAGAAGGTTAAAACATTGCCATGCAGCAATATAAAGACCATTAACTTGTACAGGATATTGGAAGCATTTATTCAGGTCTAAATATCACAAATTACAGCTGGGGTAGGCTCCAGCCCCCCGTGACCTTAAAAGGGACAAGCAGTAGAAATTGGATGGGTGGATATTACAAAAACATCTTTGACAATGAATTGCACATAGGACGCCGAGATGAGCGGTCGCACCCTCTTTCGCTCCCGATCGGGAATTCAAACAACTGCTCGGATTATCCCACACTTCCTCCTTTTTGTACTGTGGATCACGGATTTATATTTTAAACCTCCTCGGATACTTCACCCTCTTGAAAATGAGAGTCAAGAACGCGAAATGGACATCCATAGTGACTTTTATCTCCACGACAATACATCGGCGAAGCACCTTGGTTTTGGAGCTAACGTGTTAGCATCGTGCTTGACTGCACATCGAGGCAAAGTGAACATGCCCCTGACTGGAAGGATAGACAGAAAGTCAATAATACTACTATTACTTCTACTATCAGGAGACACTGAACTCAACCCTGGACCTGTAACAACACGGTTAATGTTGTCCCGACTGGCGAAGACTAGCAATGCTACTGCTAGCGTCGCCATCGAAGCTAACACAGCTACCGGCTCATCTCAGCTCAAGCTCACCTGTGCTCCAGCGGTCGGCGGCTCGGCGGAGGACTTCGCCCCGTTCATCGACACGGTCGGAGGCTCGGCGGCGGCGTTGGAGGACGACCCAGTCATCAGAGAAGGCAGCGACTCAGCGGTGGTGAACGACGCGGCGGCGGTGGACGGCGACCCAGCCATCGGTGATGGCGGGGAACTGCACGAGATGGCGGGGGTCCACGCGGCCTCTCCCCGTTCCATGACGGTCGAGGACGCGGCATACACTGGATTTAGAGGCGCCTTTACAAAAACATTTTCGTTGTTCTTTTCGTCTTCAAAAAAGCCCGCCAAAAGGAAATCCACCCCCAGCAACCCTACCTGGCATCCCCCTGTCCCCCTCGCCAACGCCGCCCCTCCCCCTCCCTCCCCCTTCACCTGGAGGAAGAACAATATGCCTCTCTCTCTCTCTCCTTTCTCTTCCTTCTGTTCTTCAACTTCAACAGCAATAATAACCAACAACTTTTCTGATCAGTACCACAACACAGCGGACTCTGATGCCCTTTTTGGTTCCAGTGGACTACACATCATCCACCTTAATGTGAACAGCCTATCTGGAGCCAAACTCGACCAAATCAGAGAAATGCTCCTCAACACGAAGGTAAAAATCTTGTGTTTCTCTGAAACCAAATTTGATCAAAGTATTTCTGACTCAGAGATAGAAATTGAAAACTTTTCGGTTATCAGAAAGGACAGGAATAAACACGGTGGGGGCGTTTGTATGTATATTCACAAAGATATTAAATACATAACTCGCACTGTTCTTAACCACAATGACCTGGAATCTGTGTGGGCGGAAACAAATTTAAAAACGCTAAGCCGGTACTAATAGGGACTGTTTATAGACCCCCTAATCAGAGTGATTTCTATGGGGTTTTGGAAGAATGCTTGGCAGACAACGTGGAGAAAACTATAACTGGGGATCTGAACACAGATATTCAACGCAAAGATGCGCCTGCCTTCAGATCCTTCAGCAAGTTTTGTAATCTGCACGGTCTTTCCCAGCTAATAGCGCTACCTACAAGGGTGTGTGATTCCACCCAATCAACCATAGATCTCATTCTCACTTCAGACCGGCCTAAAATAAAAAATAGTGGGGTCATGATCTGTGGTCTTAGCGACCACTATCTAACCTGCACCTGCAAAATAGCTAAACCTAAAGCCAATGGCCACATAACAGCCCAATCCAGATCCCTCAAAAAATACTCCAATGACAATTTCGATTTAAAATTAGATGAGTGGGACTGGTCCCCTATGCTCGCGAGCAACCTGGTCGATGTTGCTTGGGATCGCTTCAAAACGGCATTCCTAAAGATACTAAATGACATGGCTCCTGTGAAAACAGTCAGGATCAAAGCCCGCTCGGAACCATGGATGAATCCGGACCTATTAGCTGCCATAAAAGACAGAGACATGAAATACTCTGAATACCAAAAATGTAAAACAGAAGTAGATAAACAACCCAATAATATCAACCTCAAATTACTCCTTTCAACTCTCAAAAAGCAATGCAATAAATTAAGAAATAAGTCAACGAACCTGACTAAATCCTTTAAAAAAAAATTACATTAACGACAAAATAGAGGAAAACACAAATAAGCCACGTGAGCTCTGGAAAATTCTCAACAACCAGCTTCCTGGTTGCAGCCAGAAACTTAAAACAAGTCTCACCAACATCAGCATCAAGGAGGGTGACTCCCTCATTACAGACAAAATGGAGGTAGCTAGCAGACTTAACATCTTTTTCACCAGCATAGCCGCAACCCTTGTCAACAAGCTGTCCCACCACTCTGGTCGCTTTGGTGTAGAACACATTAAAGCCTTCTACAGAAAGCTAGGAGTATCCAACGATGATTTCAAATTAGAAATGGTCACAGCTGATGAGGTGTTTTAAAAATTGAGCGCGCTCCACCCTAACAAGGCCACCGGCCTTGATAATATTCCCTCCAGATTCCTCAGGGACTCTGCCTCCATCATTGCCCCGATCATCACGCACATAATAAACCTATCAATTACACAAGGCCAAGTACCAAAAGATTTTAAGATTGCAAGAGTAACTCCCCTCTTTAAAAAAGGAAGCAAATTGGAACCTGGCAACTACCGACCTGTTTCTATTCTCAGTTCCATTTCGATAGTAATGGAAAAAATTGTTTATGAACAGGTCGATAGTTACCTTGCCACTAATAAACTCATGTACAAATTCCAATCCGGCTTCAGAACTAACCACTCCACTGACACATGCCTTCTCTATCTGACCGACCACATCAAACATGAGGTGGACGCGGGCAAATACTGCGGCATGGTCATGCTGGACCTTCAGAAGGCCTTTGACACCGTTAACCACGCTATACTGTTGGATAAGCTCAGAGCAATCGGATTTAACAAAAACTCATGGAGCTGGATGCAATCTTACTTGGAGGGGAGGGAGCAGGTGGTAGAGGTGAACGGCACCGTGTCCCCCCCCCCCCCCCCCCCCTCTCGGTGAGCTGTGGAGTCCCCCAAGGCAGTATATTGGGACCTTTACTGTTCCTAATATACATAAACGACATGTCATCGGCATGCGACTGTGAATTGTTTTTGTTTGCGGATGACTCTGCCTTGCTGGTATCCGGCAAGGACAAGTCACAGGTGGAGAAAATCCTCAGTGCTGAGCTCTGTAGAACTTGCACCTGGCTCACTGACAACAAGCTATCCATGCACTTGGGTAAAACAGAATCCATCCTGTTTGGGTCCCACATCAACCTCAAGAAAGTCAATGACTTCACCATAAAAGTGGGTGACATTGTTATCACCAGGAAAGATGAGGTCACCTACCTAGGTTCCATTTTAGAGGCTAACCTTTCCTGTGATAAAATGGCAACCAAGGTAATCAAAAAGGTTAACCAACGAACGAGATTTCTCTACAGAATCTCCTCTCTGGTCAACAAAAGCACCTTGAGGATTCTGGCGGGAACTCTCGTTCAACCCTTTTTCGATTACGCATGCACCTCCTGGTACCCTAGCACCTCCAAAACCCTCAAATCTAAACTCCAAACATCTCAGAACAAGCTTGTCAGGTTACTGCTAGACCTCCAACCCAGATCCCACATCACTCCTACCCACTTCTCTAAAGTGGGCTGGCTCAAGGTGGAGGACATAGTTAAACAACTAGCACTGAGCCTAGTACAGGGGTCGGCAACCCAAAATGTTGAAAGAGCCATATTGGACCAAAAATACAAAAACAAATCTGTCTGGAGCCGCAAAAAATTAAAAGCCATATTACATGTGTCATGAGATATACATTTAATTAAGAGGACTTAAAGGAAACTAAATGACCTCAAATATAGCTACAAATGAGGCATAATGATGCAATATGTACATATCGCTAGCCTAAATAGCATGTTAGCATCGATTAGCTTGCAGTCATGCAGTGACCAAATATGTCTGGTTAGCACTCCACACAAGTCAATAACATCAACAAAACTCACCTTTGTGCATTCACGCACAACGTTAAGTCTGGTGGACAAAATGAGACAGAAAAAGAAGTGGCATAAAACACGTCCTAGAAAGTCGGAGAAAGTTATACATGTAAACAAACTATACGGTGAGTTCAAGGACCGCCAAAGTTAGTAAGACAAAACGGCGCTCGCCAAATACTCGAATCAGTGAAGCACGTTTAATATAAACAGTGTGATTTATAACAGTTAGGGAGGTTTGTGTCATGTTTGTCCTCTTACAGAAACCATACTAAACAAAAAAATAGATTTTTTTTCCCCCTCATCTTTTTTCATTCTTCATACATTTTTGAAAAATCTCCAGAGAGCCACTAGGGCGGCGCTAAAGAGCCGCATGCGGCTCTAGAGCCGCGGGTTGCCGACCCCCGGCCTAGTCTATAAAATCCGCTACACCTCCCTGATACCGAAGTACATGTCAAACTACTTCCTTAACGTAAATGACCGCCATAACCACAACACCAGGGGGAGCTCCACTAACCACGTTAAACCCAAATTCCGAACTAACAAAGGTCTTAATTAATTCTCTTTCTATGCCACATTAATGTGGAATGCGCTCCCAACAGGTATAAAAGAAAGGGCATCTCTATCCTCCTTCAAAACCGCAATAAAAGTTCACCTCCAGGCAGCTACAACCCTAAACTAACACCCTCCCCGGATTTCTAACAATCAAATGTAAACAATCAAATGCAGATACTTTTTCTTATGCCTTCTGATCTCTCTCTCTCTCTCTCTCTCTCTCTATGTCCAATACTTGATGTCCTAACCCCCCCACCCCCCACACCCCTGATTGTAAATAATGTAAATAATTCATTGTGATTATCTTGTGTGATGACTGTATTATGATGATAGTATATATGATAGTATATATCTGTATCATGAATCAATTTAAGTGGACCCCGACTTAAACAAGTTGAAAAACTTATTCGGGTGTTACCATTTAGTGGTCAATTGTACGGAATATGTACTTCACTGTGCAACCTACTAATAAAAGTCTCAATCAATCAATCAAAAGCATGATCATAACAACAAACATTTTGTGTTATTTATGCGTGAAACTGGTATCTAAACATGGTAGTGGAGCTCCTCTGAATGCAAGTGTTACTAAAGCAGGAATAGAAATTATGTATTTCTACAAAATACAAAATATGGCAAGACATCAACACACCCTTAATTGTTTGTATAGTACTATATATTCTTTTTTCCAGTCTTCTAGACAGGCTATTCTTTTTTCTTTTTTTTTTAACCAAGGTAGATTAGGTTTATGTTTATTTATGTTTTTTGCCATATTTTTGCTGTAGAATGAACCCCTGACTAAGTACCCATTTACCAGACCTAAAAGATTATTTCTTGTCAATTCCTATACATTAAACTTAAGTTTAAAGCATCTTTGGGGCACTGCATTTTGTTGTAGTCATAGGCGCCAATCTACATTTCTGCCAGTGGGTGCTGGGTGTGTGTGTATTAAAAAAAAAAAAAGACATTCAGCGAAGTTAATATTCCATATGATTTGTGGCTTTATTATTTTGTAAAACGGACCAAACTCACCACAAAATGAACTACAACAAGATAGTTAAAAAAAATAAAAAAAATGTAAAGATTGAAAGTTGCCATCAATCCCACGTGGGTGCTCGGCATTGTCTGTGGGTGCTCGGGCCCCGAAGCGCCCACGGGAACGGTACCTATTGTAGTAGCTGTCTGGGTTCAAGGTGGTCTAAAACAGTGGTCTCCAACCTTTTTTGCACCACGGACCAGTTTAATGTAGGCATTATTTTCAGGGACCGGCTTTCCACTTGTGCCAAATAAATACAGCAAGAATATCGTAAGTGCATGAAAAATACAACTCACTATAACGCTGAATTAGTGTTCAATGAGATGCAGATGGAAATCAGCCTTTGGCTACAATCTGTCACTTTTCTGTCTGATATGTTCATTAATGTGCATTGTATCATGTCACAAAGTTATAACAAATGGCCACTTCCCATGAGGAGTTTTATTATACATCTATAAACAAGCTCATTGGTGTGTCTAGTGCACAGGTGTCAAACTCAAGGCCCGCGGGCCAGATCTGGCCCTCCACGTCATTTTATATGGCCTGCAAAACCCTGGAAATAATGTTTCAATAAAATACCTTATTTTCTTTCTCTACTTTCTTATATTCTTACTAAAGGTATAAGGTTGTTTCTATTTTGACAGGGAAAAAAAATAGTGTCCAATATTGCAAGAAATATTATATTATCTAAGTTTGTTGGTCAAAATCCAAATACATACCTAAATATCTGCTTAACTTATGATTTCGAAGCAAGTTATCCATCAAATTGTACACTATAAAAATGACCAATAGATTTTACTGTAAAATTTAGGGAGTTTTTTTTTTTACAGCATATTACTGTAAGTTGGGAAAAAAAACTACCAATGTTTGTTTTTTTATAGTAACATTCTGTCGACTGAGCTGTCAGTTTTTTTCAATTATTTTACTGTAAAATCCACGGTTGATGATTTTATTGTACCACATTTTATTATGGTAAAAAACTGGCATCTGAATTGCCAATATAAAATTAAACAGCGGTACTGTATTTCTATGTACAGTAATATGTTGTAAAAATAATATTTAAAAAAACCACCATATATTTTACAGTACAATATTTTACTGGCAACTAAGGTGCCAGTTATTTTTCTGTAAAGAACAATGGTAAAATCGGCAATTTTTTTTTACTCTTTACGTAAAAATGTTTTTAAATATTATAATACATCGGCAAATTCGTTAATTATTTACTGTTACAAGCGGCCCTCTAATGGCAGCCATGACTGCGGTGTGGCCCTCAATGAAAACAAGTTCGACACCCCTGGTCTGGTGGAACAGGCCAAAATAAAGTTGGAGAAATTGCAGTCCTTTATAAATTATTTAATGTTTCTCTCCGGCCCGGTAGCAAATGCGTCACGGACCGGTACCGGTCCCCGGACCGGTGGTTGGGGACCACTGGTCTAAAACCTTTGTGTATATTTTGCACAGACTATGAGTATTACTCTGTATTAGGGCTGTGAATCTTTGGGTGTCCCACGATTCGATTCAATATTGATTCTTGGGGTCACGATTCGATTCAAAATCTATTTTTTTTTTCAATTCAACACGATTCTCGATTCAAAAACATTTTTTTCCAGATTCAAAACTATTCTCTATTTATTCAATACATAGGATTTCAGCAGGACCTACCCCAGTCTGCTGACATGCAGTAGTAGATTTTTGTAAAAAGCTTTTAGAATTGTAAAGGACTGTTTTATCAACTGATTGCAATAATGTAAATTTGTTTTAACTATTAAATGAATATGACTTATTTTATCTTTGTGAAAACATTGGACACAGTGTGTTGTCAAGCTTATGAGATGCGATGCAAGTGTAAGCCACTGTGACACTATTGTTCTTTTTAAACATTTTTTTATAAATGTCTAATGATAATGTCAATGAGGGATTTTTAATCACTGCTATGTTGAAATTGTAACTAATATTGATACTGTTGTTGATAATATTTATTTTTGTTTCACTACTTTTGGTTTGTTCTGTGTCATGTTTGTGTCTCCTCTCAATTGCTCTGTTTATTGCAGTTCTGAGTGTTGCTGGGTAGCGTTTGGTTTTGGAATTGGATTGCATTGTTATGGTATTGCTGTGTATTGTTTTGTTGGATTGATTAATTAAAAAAAACAAAAACATTTGTTTTTTAAAAATAAAAAAAATAATCGATTCTGAATCGCACAACGTGAGAATCGCGATTCGAATTCGAATCGATTTTTTCCCACACCCCTACTCGGTATAGTTCTATATATTCTTTTTGCAAGCATTTTGCAGTCTACTAGACAGCCTATTCTTTTCTTTTTTTTTCCAAGGTAGATTAGGTAGTTCATTTATGTTTTTGGTCATATTTTTGCTGGAGAATGAACCCTTGACTAAGCACCCACTTACCAGACCTAAAAGATTATTTCTTGTCAATTCATATACATTAAACTTTTAAGCATCTTTGAGGGACAAGTGGTAAAAAATGGATGGATGGATGGATGGGGCACTGCATTTTGTTCTAGCAGCTGTTTTGGTTCAGGGTGGTCTAAAACAGTGGTTCTCAACCTTTTTTCAGTGATGCACTCCCGTGAATTTTTTTTAAATTCAAGTACCCCCTAATCAGAGCAAAGCATTTTTGGTTGAATAAAAGAGATAAAGAAGTAAAATACAGCACTATGTCATCAGTTTCTGATTTATTAAATCGTATAACAGTGCAAAATATTGCTCATTTGTATTGGTCTTTCTTGAAATATTTGGAAAAAAAGATATAAAAATAACTAAAAACGTGTTGAAAAATAAACAAGTGATTCAATTATAAATAAAGATTTCTACACATAGAAGTAATCATCAACTTAAAGTGCCCTCTTTGGGGATTGTAATAGAGATCCATCTGGATTCATGAACTTAATTCTAAACATTTCTTCACAAAAAAATAAATCTTTAACATCAATATTTATGGAACATGTCCAAAAAAAATCTAGCTGTCAACATTGAGTATTGCATTGTTGCATTTCTTTTCACAGTTCTTTTTGACAGACATTTTAGTGAGGGTCAAACCATCATGGCATGGGGGAAACTCTGCGGTTTATGGCAATGAATGGAATAGCCTACTTGATTTGATGTTCAGTTTATGGACTTACATTCATATTTTGTTGAAGTATTATTCAATAAATATATTTATAAAGGATTTTTGAATTGTTGCTATTTTTAGAATATTTAAAAAAAAATCTCACGTACCCCTTGGCATACCTTTAAGTACCCCCAGGGGTATGCGTACCCCCATTTGAGAACCACTGCTCTAAAACCTTTGTGTATATTTTGGACAGACTATGAGTATTACTCGTTTGCAATTTCCGGTTCTATTTGGCTGTTGTTGCACACATGGCGTATTTGTGTTTGTCTTACAATTGAACAAGTGCCCCTGGCTTCAGCCCGCACCAATTGAATGATGGCGACAATGTTGCTGCTGATTATGTGGCACTGGTTCAGTCCAGCAGTCCAGTCGTGCACGCGCCAACAGTTGCGTGTGCGCGCCCACACAATTAGTGATGGCAGGAGAGGTCAGGAGTTGGGCGGATGACACCGCGAAAGAGCTCACTGCCAGGCGGCGTTCACCGTACAAGTGAGCCACCGGTTGATGGAGGAGAGGTGCGTGTTTTTCCGTCCTCAACATTACTCCAACACATGACAACGACAAGGACTGAGTTGGCGGCGCAGATTAATGATTACGTAAAGCATCGGACTACAGTAGCATGCAGCCGCGGGCTCTCATATGAGCTGGAAACTAATCCTCTAATGTAGTCATAGTACAATTGTAGGCGAATGTATCTCGTTGGAGACTCCTTAAATAGACATTATAACAGGCAAAGGCGAGTTTGTAGGTATGTTCCACCGAGGGATTCGAGCCCTCGATGTGTGACGTCAGGCAAAGCAACTACTTTTGTCCCGGGCAACAGCTGGCCGCTTCTACAACAAGGTAAATGGAATACTTGAAATCTACTTCATTGTTTTTAGAGAATGTTGAATGATGGTGCATGTGTTTGTGTTAGCTAGCTCTTCAAGAAGTGTGTACTGTTTAATGAGACACTTTTGCCCGGTGCATGGTGTGCTGCAACATCCCTTAATGCAGTGGTCCCCAACCTTTTTGTAGCTGCGGACCGGTCAACGCTTGAAAATTTGTCCCACGGACCGGTAGGGGGTATTTAAAAAAATATATATATTATTTTTTTTTACATAAATAAGTACAATCATGTGTGCTTACTGACTGTATCCCTGCAGACTGTATTGATCTATATTGATATATAATGTATATATTGTGTTTTTTATGTTGATTAAATAAAAAATAAATAAATATTATTATTATTATTATTTTTTTTTTAATTTCTTGTGCGGCCCGGTACCAATCGGTCCGCGGATCGGTACCGGGCCACGGCCCGGTGGTTGGGGACCACTGCCTTAATGTACCAACACTTTGCACACGGCCTTGATGATGCCCCACTAAGCATCCCAAACTACATTCATTGTCTGAAACAATGAGGGATGAAGGATTGACAGCTGTGTTATGACTGACAAGCAGATTTAACCAATCCCTCAATTGCATGTTGGGCAGAGACCACCAGCATCCAATCCTTTTGGATTAGAGGTGGGATTATGACTTGGATTTGCCTATGATTTGCAGACTGTTCCAATATCTGGCCCATCCCAGATTGAGTTGACTATGTCCTGATTCCCCAAGGATAATGTTTTACCTACAGACCTCAATACCAAAAGCCTAACACACTTTCTACAATTGTTTGTAAATGTGTACAGCTCCACTAATGGACATTGGAGTGTTACTTTCAAAGGCAAAATGAAAGTATTGCTAGAAACATCATTTTATATGGGACTTTATTGTATTATATGTATAATACATGTTCCAAAAAGAAAAAAGCATAAAACACAGTATATTTAAATATACTAAATATAAAAAAGGGAATAAATATTCAAAATAATCTAGTTTGGTTACGCCATCATGAGCGCAACACAAGGTTGTAAAAGTTTCAACTACAATTCTAAATAAGATGTCAAAAGCAAACTGAAATCAAATGCACAGATTGATCAATACCTATTTATGATGATTTATCAAAATATAAAAAATGTACTTAAACAGAACGCTCATGATGGTTACACCAAAAATTAACGCTATGAATCGCATTTTTCCAAGTTTTGGGGCATTTTTATGCTATTTCCAAGCATCTCCTTTTTTATATCGTTGATTTTAAATGGTCAAACTAATGCATATTGTATATGCATGCCCTAGTAAACAAAAAAAAAGTCATATTTATTTTGATTGTTACATTTTAAAGTACATTTGTGCAGGTGGGTGCGAATGTACCCACTACCAGAGCTGTACACAAATACAATACATTGCAATTAAATAATTTGGAGTTTTAATGGATTGGATTTAGACGTAGACAAACTTTATTGATCCACAAGGGAAATTGTTCCACACAGTAGCTCAGTTACAAAGGATGGAAAGGGTAAATACAAAATATTTACCTGGTGGGTGTAGTAGTTTGCAAGACTGACTCACAGTCAGGAGATCCGGGTTAAAATCTCTGTTGGAACATGGTCGTTGATCTTTCCTCTGCTTGTGAGGTTTTTCTTTTTTCCTCCTTCCACATCTCAATGACATGCATGTCAGGTTAATTGGAGACTCTAAATTGTCTAAAGGTGCGGTGAAAGTGAGTGTGAATGGTTGTTTGTCCATTTGATTGTACCCCGCCTCCCTCTAGGTGTCAGTTTGGATTGGCTTCAGTTCACTGGTGTCCCGAATGTGGACAAGATATATAAACAATTAAATCAATGATGAAACACAAAGTAACATTTAACATATCATTTTTTAAAAGTGTTTTCTCTTTATTCTTGCTTTACTACATGATGTTTCTGGGCCTTTAATGTGCCACACATTCAATTGAAGCAGTATCAGGATTGCCGATGCCATGTTACAAGACAACGCTACCAAAATGTGTCATGGATGTGTCTCAATTCAATCAGCTAAAATTTCATTGCATTTTAGCTGATTGAAATAACATCTAGAAATAATAACACAATTTCTAGATGTTATTGATATAAGTTATTTATTTTGTTAGTCTTCTTGTATCCTGTAGGGTAATCCAAATAGATCATCATTTGAAAGCACCCTTACTTCAAGCGTTAAGTTGTACAAAACCCTAATGTAATGATATGATAATTTGCCCAGGCTATCTATTTGTATGCATATGTATATATGTGTGTGTGCTTGTATGTATGTATGTATGTATGTATGTATGTATGTGTGTATGTATATGTGTATTTATGTATGTGTATATGTTTTTGTATGTATATGAATGTACAGGCCTCGAATTTTAACTTTTTAAGGTCAAGGCAAGTGTTGCCTTAAAGGAGGGCTCATATTTTAGGGCACCAAGGCAAGTTAGAAGGGCACCAAGGCAAACATTATTTTTCTATATATAAAATAGATAAAAAACAGTGTTCATGTATAGGGTTGGGTATCGTTTGAATTCGAACGATTCCAATTCCGATTCTTTGTTTCGATTCCAATTCCTGACGATTCTCGATTCCGATTCTTTTAAGAGGCAGGGTCAAAAAAAAGTTTAGGATATTTTAAATGAGCTAGCTAACCTACAGTCTTTCTGAATGAAATAGTCTGACATTCTCCATCAAATTTTAATTCTATTAACTTTTTATGAACTTTACTATAAATTCCTCACAGGGCTGTTTTCCACTAGAATATAAATATCAAATCTATGAACTTGAATATAAATATTATAAATTATGAATACATTTTCCCAGGGGTACACTTTCCTCAAGAGAGCTTTATTTTTGAAAACCTCATGAAAACACATTTACACACAAAAGTGTATGATGCTGCAGGTACTTAAAAATGTTACCGTGCTCCCACTGATGGGCTAACCTGGTGCAGAAAAGCAAATAAACAATAAGAAACAACTTGCAAAACCCAGTCCAGATTAGCAGCAGGTACAGTATAAAATCAGAGACAGTTCTTGTTTGGGAAAATGACCATATCCGCCTTCTCAGGCAGGATGCGTGAGCGTTCTGGACATATAGTGTCTCCTGCTGTGGAAAATACACGTTCGCTGGGTGTGGAAGAAGCTTGAACGCATAAATAGGAGAAAGCGAGATATGACAGCAAAGGATAAGTCTTTTGTTGGTTCCACCACCATGCAGCAGGGTCGTCAGACATAAGTATCGGTGGAACGTCCTGGTACATCTGCAGCTCTCTCTCCACTCGTTTCTTGATGGACATGGAGCTCTGTTATTTCGCGGTTATTTCATTTTTTTTTGTAAAGTAAAGCCACACTTTCGACCGCCGACGCCCGCTATCCATGCTTGAGCTTGACTGACTCGCTCGGCTATGCTAACACTTCCGGCGGTGGGCGCTTCTTCGTTGGTGTTCAGCGGCTTCTTCTTCCGGTTCGGCGGACATATTTTTTTCCGGTCGGCGGACTGGTATCGAAAATAGGAATCGAAATTTAAACTTTTGAACGATTCCGGGAATATCGGAAAGTTAGTCCCGGTTCCAATCGATACTCGATATTCGATACCCAACCCTATTCATGTATGACCAAAGTAATAATTACGATTATTGTTATCAATATTGAAATCATGATTACTGATTGTTAAGGAAAGCAGTGTTTAGGTGTGAACGTAATACCATCATGTCATTCGTAATGTCTAATAAAAAGACTATAGATAAGGTTATCCATATATTTATAGACAAATATTAGTTTTTTTTATTCTTTAATAACATCAACTTGTCAGCTTTTTGTCATTACATGATGCCTTTATCTCTCTTTTTACATTTTGATAGAGAGAGTTTTTATTTTTATTTTTGTTTAAGATATGTACACTTATATGTTCATGTAGATGATTTATAGGGACAGATCCATTAAGAGTTTGAGCAGAAATATGTCATACAGGAATTAACTATACACAATAAAACATTAACAAAATGCAGTGTCACATGAATGTTTTTTGAAGTAACACCTTAGTGACATGAAAAAAACACAATTAATGTAAAAAAAACAACTGGCGTTTACTTTTTGATATAAAAATAAAACACAAAGCAGTTTGGCTAATGAAGATGAAGTCTAATAAACAAGCTTTGTTCTTCTCCAACGCCTCCCTAGTGTTTCAGTACAACAGTTTGGCTAACAAAAAAACCCCCGGAGTGATACCTCTCACATCAAATAAACAATCTTCACTGCCTGCGTTCAATTTGATGAGATGACTAAACATTTTAGCTAGTATTGATGTTATCTGAAGACTAATACAGTTTGCAGTTAAATAAAGGAGGAGTGAACATCCCAGTAAACAAAGTAAAGACTTTATAAACAAATTGTGACAACGTTCACGACACATCCCCTTCTGCAAAACATCAAATCGTTTTCTCCTTCGCTGTATACTTTTAGTGTGGGGACAAGTGAGTCTGTCTCCAATATTCTCCACACGTGTCTCCATCTAAACACAGCAGTGCACTCTTAAACACATGCCGGCAAGCAAGGGAAAATAACGTTAAACCAAGCGCTTGGTATTTATATTATCATTTGGTGCAGCCGGGCCAGAGCAGGAGGGGATAAAAAGAGAAAAAAAGGAAGACAGAGGGGGAAATTGTGGGGACAAGAGGGGGATAAGACAGAGAGACAAAAACAACAGCAAACACAACAACAACAATAGAGCAATATCAGCAAATACGATATGTACAAATATGATGGTAAAAATGATAGCAAAGAAGCAGTTAGCGAATATAACATACATTCCTATTGCAATCAAATAACAATTTTGACATTAATTAACATAGCAAACAAAGACTCCTAATTTGGCTGCTGATATATGCAGTAACATATTGTGTCATTTCTGATCGTATTATTTTGTCAAAATTATGGGAGACAATCGGTTAAAAAATATATTTTTATTCTACTTGTTCATTTACTGTTAATACATGTTTACTTTTTGTTTTAACATAATCTATTAAAAATGTAATAATCACTTAATCTTCTGTTGTTTATACACTTTCCTTAAGTTTTTTGGTGATACTGCACATTTGCGTATTATGTTCTTAAAGTTCTCCTGTCCAGAATGTATTTCAAGGGTTTATAAACAATAAAAAAATGACATAACATATTGGGATAATAACATTTTTTGATGTAATCATTTTAGTATCAACTATATACGACTCTTGTTTGTTGTATCGAGACAGTTGATGTCTGTGTTGATCCACCCATGGCATTTGTTAAAATTAAGGAGCGCTAGCTTCCTGTTAGCGGTTAGCTATTGTATCCTCCTACGGTGTGTAGTGAAGCATGGTTCGATACTTCTTAGAAACAAAGTTTATTTGTCCTCATGGAGGCGAGGATTAGTGATTTAGAAGTAGCTAAAATTCTGCCGTTTGCAAGCTAGCCATGTTTTAAAGCACCTCTTGCAGAGCGGCACTTTTTTCTTTATAGCTTCACCTTTTATTGTTATTTTTTTTGTCAAAATGCATCCATTCTACCTCTTCTGTCTCTACAGCGTTTCTGCTTGTAAGTCGTGTGTGTTTCCTAACATGCGCCTCTGATTATACTGTATTACCAGCAATTATCACAACTTGACCAAAAGAAAAAGTACTGGTATATTTCAGAGATAGTATAGTACTGCTTTAGTTCATTAGTACTGATTGGATACAAATGCTAAACTAAAACCAACAGCATTGGAAAGAGCATAATTTGACATGTAAGAGGGATGTGTGCTATGGCTTTGAGTTGTTTTTTTCCCTTGGCCTCAGTCTGGACCCCCTCTCCAGAGGCCTGGCTTAGACCGATATTTTTTTCTCACCCTCCCCCATTGTTTACCTGTATCTCACCTTTTTTGTAAGGGGCGCTGGAAGTTGGCAGACCGTCAGCGATCCTGTTCTGTCTCCCTGTAATGTTTGTCTGATCTTGAATAGGATTGTGCTGAAAATTGTAATTTCCCCTCGGGTATTAATGAAGTATTTCTGATTCTGATTTGGATTCTGATTGATTGAGACTTTTATTAGTAGGTTGCACAGTGAAGTACATATTCTGTACAATTGACCACTAAATGGTAACACCCGAATAAGTTTTTCAACTTGTTTAAGTCGGGGTCCACTTAAATTGATTCATGATACAGATATATACTATCATCATAATACAGTCATCACACAAGATAATCACATTGAATATTTACATTATTTACAATCCGGGGTGTGGAGGGGGGTGGGGGGGTTAGGTTTGGTTGTTATCATCAGTCATCAACAATTGAGAACAGAGAAATGGATATTGGAACAGTGTAGGTCTGACTTGGTAGGATATGGACAGCAAGAGGTCTGAGAGAGAGAGAGAGAGTGAGAGAGAGAGAGAGAGAGGAGAGAGTGAGAGAGAGAGAGAGAGAGAGAGAGAGAGAGAGAGAGAGAGAGAGAGAGAGAGAGAGAGAGATGAGAGAGAGAGAGAGAGAGAGAGAGAGAGAGAGAGAGAGAGAGAGAGAGAGAGAGAGAGAGAGAGAGAGAGAGGAGAGAGAGAGAGAGAGAGAGAGAGAGAGAGAGAGAGAGAGAGAGAGAGATGAGAGAGAGAGAGAGAGAGAGAGAGAGAGAGAGAGAGAGAGAGAGAGAGAGAGAGAGAGAGAGAGAGAGAGAGAGAGAGAGAGAGAGAGAGAGGTGAACTTTAATTGCGGTTTTGAAGGAGGATAGAGATGCCCTTTCTTTTATACCTGTTGGGAGCGCATTCCAACAAAGGTCTTAACTCATTCTCTTTCTATGCCACATAAATGTGGCATAGAAACAGAATCTGGGTTTAACGTGGTTAGTGGAGATCCCCCTGGTGTTGTGGTTATGGCGGTCATTTACGTGATGAAGAGAATATGAATACTTTTAGATATTTAGGGAAAGTAAATTAAAAATTAACTTTTATCTTTAATTATGATCAGAATTTCTGGTTTTGTTAGGCCAGGAGAGAAGGCCTTGTTGGCCCTGATGGCCCACCCACTGTATATATATATATATATATATACATATATATATAGTCGTGGTCAAAAGTTTACATACGCTTGAAAAGAACATAATGTCATGGCTGTCTTGAGTTTCCAATAATTTCTACAACTCTTATTTTTTTGTGATAGAGTGATTGGAGCACATACTTGTTTGTCACAAAAATACATTCATGATTCATGATTCATGTTTGGTTCTTTTATGAATTTATTATGGGTCTACTGAAAATGTGACCAAATCTGCTGGGTTAAAAGTATACATACAGCAATGATAATATTTGGTTACATGTCCCTTGGCAAGTTTCACTGTAATAAGGCGCTTTTGGTAGCCATCCACAAGCTTCTGGCAAGCTTCTGGTTGAATTTTTGACCACTCCTCTTGACAAAATTGGTGCAGTTCAACTAAATTTGTTGGTTTTCTGACATGGATTTGTTTCTTCAGCATTGTCCACACGTTTAAGCCAGGACTTTGGGAAGGCCATTCTAAAACCTTAATTCTAGCCTGATTTAGCCATTCCTTTACTACTTTTGATGTTTTTTTGGGGTCATTGTCCTGTTGGAACACCCAACTGCCTCTAAGACCCAACCTCCGGGCTGATGATTTTAGGTTGTCCTGAAGAATTTGGAGGTAATCCTTCTTTTTCATTGTCCCATGTACTCTCTGGTAAAGCACCAGTTCCATTGGCAGCAAAACAGGCCCTGGTCATAATACTACCACCACCATGCTAGGTGTTCCTGGGATTAAAGGCCTCACATTTTCTCCTCCAAACACATTGCTGGGTATTGTGGCCAACAGCTCAATTTTTGTTTCATCTGACCACAGAACTTTCCTCTAGAACGTCTTATCTTTGTCCATGTGATCAGCAGCAAACTTTAGACAAGCCTTAAGGTGTGCTTCTGGAACAAGGGCTTCCTTCTTGCATGGTAGCCTCTCAGTCCATGGCGATGCAAAACACGCTTGACTGTGGACACTGCCCCCACGTTCCAGCAGCTTCCAATTCATTGCAGACCTGCTTTTTTGGTGGTTCTCGGTTGACTCTTGATCATCCTGACCAATTTCTCTCAGCAGCAGGTAAATAGCTTCCGTTTTCTTTCTGATCGTGGCAGTGACAAAACTGTGCCATGCACTTTATACTTACGAACAATTGTCTGCACCGTTGCTCTTGCTGCTTTAAAATGGCTCCAAGTGACTTTCCTGACTTGTTCAAGTCAATGATTCGTTTTTTCATATCTGTGCTGAGTTCCTTTGACTTTCCCATTGTCGCGTTTGTAACCGAGTCTAATGACCGCATAACATGAGCCCTATTTAAATGGGCTCAGAGAAGTCAACAGGTGTCCGTAAATCATAATCACTCACTTGAAGTAATAGGCCATGCCATTAAGCTAATTTGATTTGATTGTAACTTTTCTACATCACCAACATTGATAATGTATGTTGCTGTATGTATACTTTTGACCCAGCAGATTTGGTCACATTTTCAGTAGACCCATCATAAATTCATAAAAGAACCAAACTTCATGAATGTTTTTTGTGACTAACAAGCATGTGCTCCAATCCAATTTTTGGAAACTCAAGACAGCCATGACATTATGTCCTTCACGAGTGTATGTAAAATTTTGACCACAACTGTATGTGTAATGTACTATAAGATTTTTTGTTCAAATAAAGCCAATACTGCCATTTTTTGTGGTCCCCTTTATTTAGAAAAGTATAGAAAATTATTGAATTTCTTCTTGCAATCCAAGAACAATTTCTTTAGGTGCAGACATCATAGAATAAACATTACAAAGTATCTCTAACAAAGCAAATCGTAATGTCAGACATTTTTATTTTGTTAATGTCAGGGTTTCCCCAAAACTGGCAAAATACCTGTGGCGGTGGGGGCGTGGTTAGGGCGTGGTCGATATGACATCATCTCATTATTTGCTATGATGCCATATATTCTTTAAAAAGGCAAAACATGTGACTATACATTTAAAACAAATTTGTTATTAAGTTTAGTATTAACAATATATAAATTTTATTCTACATAATATTGTTTTGTTCTATTTTAACTTGTTGCTGCTTATTGTACTCATGTGCAAGTATTTTTTTTAATCCTTTAGTCATTCTTTCTTTAATATAAAATACTGTCAACAAATCTAGCATCTATTTATGGTGTTATTTGAGACTGACGTCACACTTGCTTTGCGTTGCTGGGAGCCTTTCTCTCATTAAAAGCCGCCAGTGTCATCTTAACTTGTGAAGATTGCTGTCCGTGGGTATATCTCGAATATATTAAAGTACGTCCATTTTGACCTACAAATATTTTGCCATTATTTCTCTGAGACTAAATGAACCACTGATGTCATGATAAACATAATAATAAGAGCAGTAGCGCTGAAAGGCTCAAAAACAGAAGCCATCTAAACTGGTACCTCTCAACAACTCTGCTCTTCCCACATTATCTCAGTTTCACTGTCAGACCTCAACATTCCTCTCTGTCCGTCTGTTACCAGCCTTGGGGTCATGTTTGACCCCCACCTCTTTTTCAAAAATCATGTCTCCTACATATGCAAAACCTTCTTCTTTCAACTCCGAAGCATCTCCAAACTCCGTCCTTTCCTCTCCTCTCCCTCCCAGCTGCGGAGACGCTCGTCCATGCCTTTAGCAGTGGTGGGTGCAAGACTATAAATAGTCTTTAAGCCAAAATAACACTTAAACTGAATCCAGATCCTGAATTAAGTTTTTACGATTAGATTTTTCTTCAAAGCAAATGTTAATGAGTGAAACAGAGAGTAAACCAGAGCCCTAAAAGATATTGGTTTGGTTGAGTTTGCATCCAAAACCAGCCATACTGGAGGAGGATCAAATGCTTCATATTGTAGCCAATATTTAAGAATTCTAATGTTAGTGGCCCAGTTGTAAAACTTAAAGTTTGGCAGTGCTAATCCTGACAATTTAGGTCTCAAATATTGCTTACGTAACCTGTGAGTCTTTTTTATTCTAAATGAAGTCTAAAATATGACCATTTAACTTACGAAGGAAGGACTGAAGGAGAAAAAGTGGTATACACTTGGATTGTGGCTAGTGCAGCCCTTTGAAACACGTGTGATTACGGGGCTATATAAATAAACTTTGATTGATTGATTATGGAACAAATCGCGGAAAAACATAAATTTTAACAGAGTTGACACGAGCCACTGTAGATAAATCAGGTAAGGACCAGGGATCAAAATCTCCCTGGATTTTGGACTACAGTGAAACAAAGTTGACTTTATAAAGCTGTGCAAGCGTATATGTGACCTAGAGACCCAAGTATGTGAAACTTTGCGAGGCAATTTTGAAGGGGGAATTGTGCAGAAGATATTAGATATATATTTATAGGAAATATTTCACTTTTACCCAAGTTCAATTTGTAATCAGACACATGCCCAAAAGCGAAGAGAGTACTTAAGGCAGCAAGGAGACGGAGATGTCCGAGACTTATGAAAAGAGGTCATCTGCATAGAGAGATACTTTCACCTGGACATTTCAGTTTCAGTTTCAATTTATTTGGAACATGCATATGATACAATGTAATGCATCACACAATTCCAGTTGTTTCATTACAGCACGTCCGAAAAGGAGTAGGAAGACGCAGAGTAATACCATAGCAATTGTATCCAATTTCCTTGTTCTCTGTAACAGAACAGTGAACAAATAAATACTAAATAAAAAATATACCATAGTAAGCATACAAATATTAAATGCATAAATAATCTTTGTCTCAATAAAAAAAGGAAAAAAAAAGGGTTCAAGATGTTCATCATAATTCTTGTTCTGTATACTTTGTGAACACTTGTAGTTTGAACCGTCTCTTAAACTGAATCATATTGGTTCTTTGGTTAATCCGTTCCATAATTTAATTCCACATACTGATATACTAAAGGTTTTAAGTGTTGTACGAGCATACAAATGTTTTAAATTCGATTTTCCTCTTAGGTTATATTCCTCCTCTTTTGTCGAGAAGAATTGTTGTACATTCTTGGGTAGCAGGTAATAGTTTGCTTTATACATAATTTTAGCTGTTTGCAAATGCACCAAATCGTTGAATTTCAATATTTGTGATTTAATAAACAAAGGGTTTGTATGTTCTCTATATCCAACATTATGTATTATTCTAATTGATCTTTTTTGTAACACAGTTAGTGAATGACGCACACATTTGAAGTTGTTTCCCCATATTTCGACACAACAACTCAGATATGGTAACACTAGTGAGCAGTAGAGAATATGAAGTGATTTTTGGTCTATAACATGTTTTGCTTTATTCATTATTGATGTGTTTCTTGCTACTTTATGTTGTATGTTTTTTACATGAGATTTCCAATTTATAATTTTTCCATTTTATCATCTATTATTACACCCCCAAATTTGTTTTCTTTTACCCTTTCAATATTTCCTCCGTCTATCTGTAATTGTGTTTTACTTTCTCTTTTATTGTTACCAAATAGCATTATTTTAGTCTTATTGAGATTCAAAGATAGTCGTTTTTTTGTCAAACCATCTTTTTAATTTGTTCATTTCTTCTGTTATTGTTTGTATTATCTTCTGTGTGTTTTCTCCTGAACAAAACGCTGTTGTATCATCTGCAAATAATACTAACTTTGAGTCCTTTGTAACTTTACAAATGTTATTCATATAGAGCAGGAGTGCTCACACTTTTTCTGCAGGCGAGCTACTTTTCAATTGATCAAGTCGCGGGGATCTACCTCATTCATATATATGATTTATATTTACTTATTTATGAAATATATGTTTTTGTTAACAAGTTAAAGGTGTTTAATGATAATGCAAGCATGTTTAACACATTTAGTTAATATTGTTAATAAATTAAAGGTGTTTAATGATAATACAAGAATGTTTAATACATATAGTTAATATTGTTAACAAGTTAAACGTGTTTAAAGATAATACAAGCATGTTTAACACATATAGTTAATATTGTTAACAAGTTAAAAGTGTTTAAAGATAATGCAAGCATGTTTAACACATATAGTTAATATTGTTAACAAGTTAAAGGTGTTTAAAGATAATACAAGCATGTTTAACACATATAGTTAATATTGTTAACAAGTTAAAGGTGTTTAAAGATAATACAACCATGTTTAACACATATAGTTAATATTGTTAACAAGTTAAAGGTGTTTAAAGATAATGCAAGCATGTTTAACACATATAGATTCCTTTCTTTCATGAAGACAAGAATATAAGTTGGTGTATTACCTGATTCTGATGACTTGCTTTGATAGGAATCAGGCAGTGGTGCTGATAACATCCGCATTTTCAAATGGAGGAGAAAAAAAGTCCTCCTTTCTGTCCAATACCACATGAAAGTGGATGGTTTGTGGCATCTTATTTGTCCAGCTTCCATACTCCTTTGTATACACTTTACAAGAAATACATTGACGGCAAACTCCGTAGCTTGCTAGCTTGTGCCTGCCAGCTTTCTGAGACTCTTATTTTGTTAGTGCAGGCAGGATGAAGCAGCGCTTTTATTGTGCAACTGTGCAGTCGGTCTTTGGAGTTTTGACGACAGGTACGGCGCTGTCACGCCAAATTTCTTCCCCCCTACAAAAACCTTCCCCCCCCCCCCATTTACTTACTGTTATTAATTTCCGCATATGTTCACGAGTCAAATGTGCATTCAGTCAGGAATATCCTCAAGTTAATTTGTCCGATTAATACAGACGTTTTGTTAACGCTATATTATAAAAAATAAAAATAATTTTTTTTTTACAAACACAAGCTATGGGATGACGTGACCGGAAGTAAATGGGAGGGGGGGGGGGGGAGATTTTTGTTGGGGGGAAGAAATTTGGCGTGACAGCGCCAGAGTCTGTTGAAATAAAAAGTGTTTCTCGCCTTCCTGTCGGTGATTTTTTCTTAATAATGAGCTGGCAGCAGCCAGCGTCATCTCAGAAGACCCTCGAGTGCCGTAAATGTCAATCAAGTGACGAAAGTGACGTCATAGTGAAGTTTTATGATCGCTCATTTTTAGGACTATTTTTTTAATGCCTGGCTGGCGATCGACTGACACACCCTCCGTGATCGACCGGTAGCTCGCGATCGACGTAATGAGCACCCCTGATATAGAGATTGAACAATTTTGGTCCGAGTATTGATCCCTGAGGTACGCCACAAGATATTTTTAGCTGTGTAGAAGTGTGTTTGCCTATCTTTACGTATTGCTTCCTGTTGGTTAAGTTGCTTTTTACCCAGTTCAATACCAACCCTCTGACTCCATACTGTTCTAATTTGTTTATTATGATGTTATGATTAATTGTGTCAAATGCTATTGTTAAATCCATAAACACTGCAGCAGCACATTTTTTACTATCTATTGCATTTGTGATCTCTTCCGTTATTTCGATTAATGCCATTGATCTTGAGATGTTGGCTTTGTATCTGGTTGTCTGTGAGTGTTTTGTTTTTATTCATGATTTTGTCTAATCTGTTATTGAACAGTTTTTCAATGATTTTAGAAAATTGTGGAAGTAGAGAAACAGGTCTGTAGTTTGTAAACTGGTGTTTGTCTCCAGTCTTATAAATCGGTATGATTTTTGCTATTTTCATATTGTCTGGGAATTTGCCTGTTTTAAATGATAGGTTGCTGATGTATGTTAAAGATTCTGAAATCTGTTCAATAACCTTTTTTTATCGTTTTCATATCAATTTAGTTGCAATCAGTTGAGGTCTTGGATTGACCTTTTTTCACAATATTGATTATTTCCTCTTTTGTCACTCCTTCTAGGAACATAGAGTTGGGGTTTCTATCTATGGTGTCATTCAAGTTCTCAACTGACTCAGGATCTGTAATCTTTTCCTCCAGATTTGGTCCAATGTTCACAAAGTACTTATTGAAGCTTTCAACTACTTCGATATTGTCATTTTTTACATTTCCATTTAAGAAGTATTTAGGATAGTCCTTTTTAGCACCGTTTTTTAATAATGCTATTTAGGATGCCCCATGTTACTCTCATATTGTTTTTGTTCTGGTCCAATAATTGACTGTAATATTCTTTTCTACTTGTTCGTAGTATGCCAGTTAGCTTGTTCTTATACGTTTTGTACTTGTTTTCTGCTTCTGTAGATTATTATTAATATATTATTATTATTATTATATTATTAATGTTCTATATAGTGTATTCTTCTTTTTGCAAGCATTTCTCAGTCCATTTGTCATCCATGGTTGATTATTTTTATTTTGCTTCTTACTAAGTTGTTTCAATGGACAGTGTTTGTCATAAAACATCTCGAAGGTATTAAAAAAAATACCATATGCATCATCTACATCATTTTCACTGTAGACATTGTCCCAACTCTGTTTTCTCAGATAATTTTTGAGAGCTGTCATACTTTGTTCTGTACATATTCTTCGAAACAAATTTTTGTTATCCATGTTCCTCTTCTTGTAGTTTCCGTCATAGATTATGAAAACTGGCAAATGATCACTGATGTCGGATATTAGCAGGCCACTTGTGGTATTGTTATCAAAATCATTGGTAAAAATATTATGAATAAGTGTGGCGCTGTGTCCTGAGATTCTGCTCGGCCTTGTGACTTTAGGATATAAACTCAGGCTATACATTGTGTCAATAAAGTCATCTATGGGCTTTTGTTTGTTAGGGTTCAAGAGGTCAATGTTGAAGTCTCCACATACAAAGGTTATTTTTTGACTGATTTCAGTAAAAGTTGCCCTAATCCAGTTCTCAAACGTATCAATGTTTGACTTCAGTGATGTATATAATATACAACTGATCAGTATGTTTTTGCTTTTTTCTTGACATATTTCAATGCGCTATTCATCACGCACCTTGCACACACTAAAGACCTCTTTCAAGGAAAGCTGTGTCCACTTGGTGATGTTATTGATGTAGGATGTTGCAGATCTCCCTTGTTTTCTTCTACCTTCAATCTTACCTTGTGTAACATTTTTCATGATGTTATAGTTTTGGTGCCTAATGGCATGTCCAAAATATTTTAGTTTTCTTGATTTTACCATGTTCAGTAGTACAACGTTTGTATTTAGCTGTTGCAATATACTACGGTTACTTTTCTTGCCCGTCCAGCCGATCCTCAAGATTCTCCTATACTTACTTGCTTATGGTAGTCCATCGTATCCGATGATGACTTCCACTTCTTCTATTGGTGAGTTTTGAGGTGACTAAAAAGTCCAATACGAGAGCCACATGGTCTATTGCAATGGGGGCATATGAAGTCAGTGTTTGTTGTGGTCTTGGCTGCAGGGCCCATCTTCCTCCTCTGGCGTTTCCCTTCCCTCGCTGCGCTTCTCTCCTCTTCAAAATGTTGAAGGCCTGCATGGCAGAGTTGCCTCCAGAGAGGGCGATCTGAGGCAGAGCTTTCCAGCTGTGTGTGCTGTATTCCACACCTCTTGAGGTGTGGAATACAGAGCAAGAGATTCTCCTATAACACCACATCTCTGCTGCGTTTATTATTTTCTTCTTCTTTGTTTGTTATGGTAATCCTTCACATCCATATAGCATTACTGGCCACATCACTGTCTTGAAGACTTTCAATTTTAATGCTGTAGTAATGAATCGGTCTTTCCAGATGTTATTCAGCTGTACCAGTCTCTTTTTTGCCTTTCCAATTCTTGCTATAATATATTTTGTGCACTTTCCATCTGCTGATTTTATGAATCCAAGGTACTTTAAATGATCTGATAAACACCCGCAATAAGAGGGTTAGTACGAAGCGCTATTGGCAGAGGTTCAATGGCAAAAGCAAAAAGCAATGGGCTTAGTGGGCAGCCTTGCCGTGAAAAACGGTAAAGGCAAAAATATTGGGATTCAGTATTATTTGTCCTGAACGACGCCTCAGGAGATGAATATAGTAGCTTAATCCATGAAATAAAACTGTTACCAAAGCCTAATCTCTCCAGGACATAAAATAGATAAATCCACTCAACTCCGTCAAAAGCCTTTTCAGCATCCATAGATGTCACTGCATTTTCAGTGTTAAGAGCAGACACATACTACAATATATTGAAATGACGTCGAAGATTAAAAAAGGAGTGCCTATTCCGAATTAACCCGGTTTGATCTGCATTAATAATAGAAGGAGAATTGTATCCAGACGTAAAGCCAACAGTTTGGTTAATAATTTTTAGTATATATTTAACAGGCTAATAGGACGATACAAAGTGCACAGCAAAGGGTCCTTGCCTTTTTTCAAGAGGAGAGAAATTGAAGCTTGGTTGAGCGTTTGCTGGAGGCGGCCACATTGAAACGATTCATTGTACATGTACAATAATAGGGAGGATAGCTTAGGCAATTATTTTTTGAAAAATTCAGGAGGATATCTCCTGATTTTCTGATTTTCCATTTTGTAGCGATAACGCTGCAACATTTGATTCCGCAGCAGTAATTGGTCTCTCTAACTCTACCGCAGCAGACTGATCAACCGATTGTCCAGATTGCCAAAAATATCAAGCTCAGGAGTAGAACAATGAGAACATGAGTAGAGGGACGCATAGAAATTGCTAAATACATTATTGATCTCAAGGTCATCCGTAACTATACCTGAATCTGCTGAATATAATTGGATGCTGATATCTGGCGTAGTTGATCAGCTAATAGTTTACCAGCTTTATTGCCATGTTCATAAAACTGAAATCTTAAACGTAGTATTTGTTCAGTAGCACGGTCTGTCGCAAGGACATGCAGTTCTACCTGTAGAAAGAGCCTTTCCTTCTAAGTATCAAGGTTTTGAGAGGTGCGGTACAAGTTATCTAGCAGAGATATGCGTTGTGTCAAACTAGTCAATTTATTCTTCCTGAGTTTTCTCTCATAACTTGTATAGGATATTATCTTGCCCATAATGTATGCCTTCAGCGCCTCCCAAAGTACAGAGGCCGACATCCCGGGAGTCTTGTTCTATTTGATGCAAAACAAAATCCACGAAGTCCTGATTTAAAAGTAATCATTTAGAAGTAATATATATATGCATATATATGTATATACACATGTTTATATATACACATTTATATATATGTATATACATATGTATATATATACATTTATATATATGTTTATATATACACATTTATATATATGTATATATATACATTTATATATATGTATATATATATATATATATATATATATATGTATATGTATATATATATATATATGTATATATATATATGTGTATATATATATATATATATATGTATATATATATGTATATATATATATGTATATATGTATGTATATACATATATATTTATACATGTATATATATATTCATATATATATATGTATATATAAGTATATATATATATATCATATACGTGTGGTTATCAGGTTTTTAAAGAGTAAATCCATTGATATTGGAGCATGATCAGAGACACAATTGTATCATATTTGCATATAGATATAGATGAAAATAATATAATATTAACGAGAAAGTAGTCAAAGCAGGTAAAAGTGTGATAAAGAGGGAGTATTGCCTTTGAAAGGGATTTAAAAAAATGCCAGAAATCTGAAACACAAAATGATTCCATAAAAGACTGAATTACCTGAGCGGACCGTAATGGTGGGCAAGTTTTGGGTGATGAGCGATCAAACTGGGGAATGAGCCAACAGTTAAAGTTTCTTCCAAGTATTTAATATTACATTGAAAAGTCAGGGAGATTCAGAAAAAGACGTTTGAAAAAAGTGTCATCTTCATAATGACTACATTTACAAGGGCTACTAGGGTGTTGGAAATCTGGCCAGTGACGATTACATACCTCCCATTGGGACCATAAATACTATTTGAGTGTACAAAAGGAACAGATTTATGTAGCAAAATAGAAACTCCCCTTGATTTGCTCGAAAATGAAGAGTGGTAAGTCTGTCCTATCCATCTTCTCCTCAGCCTCAAGTGATAAGAAGGTTTAAGATGAGTCTCCTGCAAGAAGATTACCTGGGCGCTCAGATGACAGAGGTATCATACTTCGTTTTATAGGATCACTAAGCCCTTCACAATTAAAACTGGTAAACCTAATACCACACCCGTCGCATATCCCTGTTAGATTAGGCTTGGTCATAGCAAAAAGATACAAACATCAAGTATACAAAAATGCAAAACTGTGGTAAAACTAAAAAAAAATAATTTGACTAATGCAAAGAAAATGAAAACAAAACAGTGCCCCCCACCCCAAAACTCTTGCAGAAGCATCCCTCTCAAGAGGGTGTGCGCAACATATGCTCCCCACAAAAACAACAACAATCGGGCCTCTTCTACACTGACAAGCAATACAGTTAGCAAATAAAGTGCACTAAGTAGAGATGTCCGATAATGGCTTTTTTGCCGATATCCGATATTCCGATATTGTCCAACTCTTAATTACCGATTCCGATATCAACCGATACCGATATATACAGTCGTGGAATTAACACATTATTATGCCTAATGTTGTTGTGATTCCCCGCTGGATGCATTAAACAATGTAACAAAGTTTACCAAAACAAGAGAACAACTTCATCTCAAGTTATGGAAAAAAAGTCCCAACATGGCACTGCCATATCTATTATTGAAGTCACAAAGTGCATTATTATTTTTTAACATGCCTCAAAACAGCAGCTTGGAATTTGGGATATGCTCTCCCTGAGATAATCCTGATACCCACTACAACTATGGGAAATACTATTCTTTGACTTTCACAAAGAGCATTATTTTTTGTTTTTTTTAAACATGCCTCAAAACAACAGCTACAAAAACAATGAAGGCACACAGTCCAGAGTATACTAGAGTAATAAAGTATACAATAACATAGTCCTCCTTTAGTGCAAGACTGCCTGGTATACTGTAAAACAGGAAATTATAAACTGGGCTCAATCTGCCCTGCTCTAACGTATTCGTATGAGTAACAAAAATGTGCTGCAAGCTAGTGGTGAGTGCTTGAAGTGGCCTAGCAGTCAGTCAGAGCTTCTTAAATGCTGCGTTGAGGCAGGGCAGCTCCGCTCACTGCAAGCTGCAAAGTGTGCGCCATGCAGGGCAGACTATCCACACCAAACTTCATCGTAGCTTTTGCCATATTGCGTGGGCTTTTGCCTTGGGGTGGTTTTTGTTGTATTTTTGTTTTTTCTCGGCGGACTCTTTAAGCGACAACTGTGTGGTACTACTTTTTTTCGGTGTTTGCTTTTTATCCATCTTCCGCTTGTATTCATCGTGTATCTCCTTATGATTCTTGAAGAGGTGGGAGATCAAATTGCTCGTATTAAAGGAAGACGTCTTGGTTCCTCCTCGCATAACCAACTTTTTGCAGTCATTGCAAATTGGCTGTTTTTTATCCGTCAGACACACTTTAAAATAATCCCAAACCATAGACATGGTGTCATTAGTCAGTCACCGAGCGAGCTCGCTTGTTAGCCACGGCTACAGCACCGGCAACAACACACTCTTGTTGTTGTTATGCTCCGCTCGCGGCGGTTTGATGAGGTCATCAAGCGTCGCCAGTAAACCTCTCATGCTGCAGTCGTCAACTCCTGTGTTGTGTGTGGGAGAGTGGAGAGGGGAGAGGGGAGGGGCTGCTGACTGGGAGACGCAACTGCTCTGTACTTCTCCCTACGTCCGTGTTTTACAGGATATGTACTGCTCCGTACAGCGGCGTTTTAAAAAGTCATTAATTTTACTTTTTGAAACCGATACCGAAAGTTATATGGTTGAAACCGATAATGATGCCAAAAAACATAAAAAAATATGGGAAGTCCTCAAATGCTTATTTTGAAAATGTAATTTTGTTTACAGATTATATGCAATCTGTTGTTGTGTTTCCTAATTTGAGTGTACATAAATGAAGGTGTGCGTTGCTGAGTCCGACCTGGACATAATCTGAACTGTACATAAATGCTTATTTTGAAAATGTAATTGTGTTAATAGATTATATGCAATCTGTTGTTGTGTTCCCTAATTTTGAATGTACATAAATGAAGGTGGGCGTTGCTGAGCCCGACCTAGACATAGTCTGGACTGTATACAAATGCTTATTTTGAAAATGTAATTTTGTTTACAGATTATTTGCAATCTATTGTTGAAGTTCCCAAATTTTGAGAGTACATAAATGAAGGTGTGTGTTGCTGAGCCCGACCTGGACATAATCTGGACTGGACCTGGTTTTTAAGAACCCTTCAAACAATCTAATTTCATGGACAACCAGGTCTGGTGAAGATAAGGTCCTTTTTAAAAAAAATAATACAATAAGATAAATCAATTAAAAACATTTTCTTGAATAAAAAAGAAAGTAAAACAATATAAAAACAGTTACATAGAAACTAGTAATTAATGAAAATGACTAAAATTAACTGTTAAAGGTTAGTACTATTAGTGGACCAGCAGCACGCACAATCATGTGTGCTTACGGACTGTATCCCTTGCCGACTGTATTGACATATATTGATACATATTGTAGGAACCAGAAAGAAACAACCCTTTTGTGTGAATGAGTGTGAATGAGTGTAATTGGGGGAGGGAGGTTTTTTGGGTTGGTGCACTAATTGTAAGTGTATCTTGTGTTTTTTATGTTGATTTTATAAAAAAAAAAAAAAATTAAAAAAAATAAAACGATACCAATAATTTCCCATATTACATTTTAAAGCATTTATCGGCCGATAATGTCGGCAAGCCGATATTATTGGACATCTCTAGCACTAAGGTATATGTTTGATGTAATTACAGCTTACTATGTAAACCTATTCCTTCAATCGAATGTGCAAAAATATATAAAGAAGACCAATATACAACTGGTAAAGTAGTCAATAAGATAATACCGAAAATACTTAGTAGTAATTTTGACATTAACTAATTTTCCACATGAACTATACCAGGGGTCACCAACGCGGTGCCCGCGGGCACCAGGTCGCCCGTAAGGACCAGATGAGTCGCCCGCGGGCCTGTTCTAAAAAAAAAAAAAATACTAATTTTAAAAAAAATTATTATTTTTTTTAAAAATTAAATCTACATAGAAAAAACACAAGATACACTTTCAATCAGTGCATCAACCCAAACAACCTCCCTCCATGCACACTCATCCACACCCACTCACACAAAATGGGTTATTTCTTTCTGCTACCAATATTCTGGTTCCCACAACATAGACAACACATCTGCAAGGGACACAGTCCCTGAAGCACACATAATTGTATAGGCTGCTGGTCCACTAACATTTTCATTAATTACTATTTTTTTATGTAATTATTTTTATGTTGTTTTACTTTCTTTTTTATCCAAGAAAATGTTTTTTATTTATTTATCTTATTTTATTTTATTTTAAAAAAACGGCCTTATCTTCAACAGACCAGGTTGTCAATGAAATTAGATTTGTTTAAAGGGTTTTTAAAACCAGGTCCAGTCCAGATAATGTCCAAGCAACACACACCTTCATTCATGTACACAGAAAACAATTAGGGAACACAACAGATTGCATATAATTTATAAACAAAATTAAATTTTCAAAATAAGCATTTATGTACAGTCCAGATTATGTCCAGGTCACTCAAATTAGGGAACACAACAACAGATATCATATAATCTCTAAACATAATTATACTTTCAAAATAAGCCATTGAGGACTTCTCATCTTTTTTTAAAATGTTTTTTGGCATCATTATCGTTTTCAACCATGTAACTTTCTAAAGTTAGAAAATACTGAATAAATGTTTTAAAGAGAGTAATACTAAGTGAATATCTGTTTTTGGCCTTAAAAATAAACATTTTACAGAGTACTATAATTAAATTGACTAAATCATGATTGTCCATGAACTCTCCTAAACTAACAGAAACCACATTAAGCTTCATAAACAAACCAATCCTTAAACACATTTTTTCAACTTCCACCCAAAACAAAGACACAATATGACAATACCAAAACAAATGCAGGGTGGATTCAGACTCCTGACAACAAAATCGGCAATCATCTGACTGTCATATTCCATCATTTTAACATTTTCCCTTTGGGCAAGAAGTTATAAATAATTTTAATTTGAAAATAACGATTTTGCACATCAATAGTAGTTTTATAGATTAGTTTGAATATGGCATCCCATGGCAACGGGCAGTCAAAAAAGTCCTCCCATTTTCCATATGTGTTGTATGGGGCAGCCTTCAAAGATTTCTTTATTAAATAAAAATTATATATTTTTCTATTTATTTTAGTTCCTTTTTGCCAACTAGAATTTCTTATTAGAGGTTTACAAACTAATAATTTAGTAGTTCCATAATTAATTATTTGTTTCCATCTTTTCCCAATTACTCCAGTTAGTTGATAAAATGAAAAGCTTGAGCAAGCATCACCATACATAGTTCTAAATTCATCATACTTCAGCATTTTACCATTCTCATTGATAATATCATTGACAAAAATGATTCCTCTTTCAAACATATTTTTCCAAAAGAAAGGCTTTCCATCTATTACAATATTAGAGTTCATCCATATTATCTGCTGCAAAATATCGTCTCTTTTTTTCTGGCACATAAAATTGAAAACACCACTATGAGTGGATTGTTTCCTTTATGAACCCCGCCATGTTTCCCAGCAGACTCTCTACATAAGAAAAATGGGAGGGGATCACTTGTAAAAAAGGATACAATTTCTTTTGATACAGTACATGTTTTTTGTCCAAAAGGACATTTGTGTACCACTCAATGTTTAAATATATCTTTGGAACAATTGATGCTTTTAAAGACAGACACATAGCTTCAAGGTTGAGAAGTTTCAGGCCCCCATATTCATACTCTTTGTACAAAACCTTTCTTTTAATCTTTTCTGGTTTGCCGTTCCAGACAAAATCGAAGACCCTCCGCTCATAAATCTTAAAAAAGTTTTGTGATGGAGCTGGTAATGACAAAAACAAATAAATAAATTGAGGAATAATTAACGAGTTGGCAATAGACATTTTACCATACAAGGTTAGGGATTTCCCTTTCCATAATTGCATAATTTTGTCCAGCTTTCTTAGTCGATTATCATAATTTACTGAGCCTAGATCTTCCAGATTTTCTGGGACAACAACACCAAGTATGTTAACTGGTCCATCTGTCCACAAAACAGGCACTTTGCATTCCATTTGAAAGGACGTTCCCTTTAGATTTCCGATCCTTAACATTTTACATTTATCATAATTAAGCTTAATGCCAGATTGCTGTGAAAATATGTCCAAAAGATTAAGAAGGTTCCGCAAACAATGAGGAAAAATCGTATCTTTGTGAATCAGCCTTTTCTGACATGAACTTCATCAAGAACAAACACAGAACACACCTCACTGATGCACATCTGCAAGACTCACTCAGAGTTGCAGTGTCAAGTTACACACCAGAGTACAACACACTAGTTAACAGCATGCAATGCCAGGCTTCCCACTAACTGACAAAGAAACAGATAACAGATTTGGTGTCCAGTTCAAAGTGTGACATGATTTAAAAATTTGAGAGTTTACTTTTGTATTTTACATGAGTTATTATTTGTACAAAAATGGTGCAAAGTAATTCATGATTTGTTAAAAAATGTTAGTGGCTAGCTAGTTAAAATGGGATATTGTGATTTCACAAGACTGTCTTAGAAGTGATCATTTGAAAATGTTCAATTTGAAAAATGTGCACTTAGAGAAAATATAAAAATAAAGTGTTGCATATTGATATTTATCTGTTTCTATATATATTTATTGTGAGGAATCATTAAGATGATCAGTGTTTCCACAAAGATAAATATAATTAATTATTAATAATAACAGAGTTAAAGGTAAATTGAGCAAATTGGCTATTTCTGGCAATTTATTTAAGTGTGTATCAAACTGGTAGCCCTTCGCATTAATCAGTACCCAAGAAGTAGCTCTTGGTTTCAAAAAGGTTGGTGACCCCTGAACTATACCATCTGGATAAAGTAGAACACAATTGATAAGAAAGGGAAGATATCTCACGCTTCTGGTATTTGTAGTCCTCTAGCTCCAAAATGGTGGCGGCCAGCTATCATGCTAGCATGCCTCATAGATCGAATCTGGGGGGTGAATTCTCATTTTAATATTTTTGTCCACGAAGTCTGCCGCCCTTGTTGGATCATAGAATCTGTGCGTCTGGCCGCTGGATAAAGTGACCCGCAATGTCGATTGAAAGAGAAGTCCAAACCTCACGTTGGGACATGAATGTAGTGCTCCTGAATGTTAACAAAATGATACTAGAATGATTACATTGAGATTTTTTTATCATCAAAAATTATTTTGCCCTCTTTTTAAATGTTTATTATGTCAAACTCAAGAAATACGTCTCTGGACACATGAGGACTTTAAATATGACCAATGTATGACCCTGTAACTACTTGGGATGGGATTGATACCCAAATTTGTGGTATCACCCAAAACCTATGTAAAGTATCCAAACAATAGAAGAACAAGTGCTTAATACATTTTAATGGAAGTGGAGCTGGACCATGTTAAAACAGAAAGTAACCAGATATTAACAGGAAATGCAAAAATAGATTAATAATCCATAAACGTTCCACTTCTTTGCTTACTTACTACTAAAAGTGAAGTTTTCTAGTATGTTTACTATGTTATGTAATGCCAAAATTGTTCTTTGATTGCAATAAAAAAAATATATGTTTAATGTATCATAAGATTTTTTGTTAAAACTAAGCCAATAATGTCAAGCAAAAGGGGATTTCGCACAGACAGGTCATCTAATCATCATGCGGAAGCCCGGCGCCCCCCTTTCAATCACTCTTATTCATTCGCTCAGTGTCTATGGGCGGGACAAAGTCAAGTATTTGTCCAATGATTGTTTAGTTTGGCTGCAGCACTGTCATGCAACCACATCAATGAAAACAGTTGTGCCAGCTGTCGCCAAAGTATTCTAAACAAAAGTTGAACTCATTCTAACGCATTTAGTCAACGGAGTGCAAACAAAAAAGAACACTTGACCACTTTTTAAAAATATATATTTTAGGGGAAGCTGAACTTCCCTTGAAGTCTAGCAATTGCCACTGCTGTATAGAATGCATGTAGAATGAGGCAGGTGAGAGAAGTCGGCAAGTCAGATCTGAACTTCAGGGCAAGGATTGGCTCCGGACACTCGCATGCGTCTTGCTTACGGGATATCAACCATTTATACAATATATTACTTAAATCTGTTTCCACGTAAAAGACCCTCATTTTTAAGGTGTGGCAGCTTTTATTTAGTTGTGGCGCCGCAGCAGTATATACTCTCTGTATATATATATATATATATATATATATATATATATATATATATATATATATATATATATATATATATATATATACATATACATATGTGTATATATACATATGTGTATATATACATATGTGTATATATACATATGTGTATATACAGGTATATATATATATATACATATGTGTATATATATGTATGTGTATATATATATATATATATATATATATATATATATATATATATATATATATATATATATATATATATATATATATATATATTATATATATATACACATATGTATATATATACATATATATATATATATACACATATGTATATATATACATATATATATATATATACATATATATATATATATATATATATATATGTGTATATATATATATATATATATATATGTGTATATATATACATATGTGTATATATACATATGTATATATATACACATATGTATATATATATATATATATATATATATATATATATATATATATATATATATATATATATATATATATATATATATATATATATATATATATATATATATATATATGTTATATATGTCAGAAAACTTGATATGGAAGCGCTAAAACACTACAACATGGTTGATGGGAGTAAGACGGGGGGGATTGGCTTGGAGGAGGACTTCGGTATGTAAATAAGACTCCCCCCCTAAAAAACTGGGCATTTTGAAGAGACAGTCAGAAAGAGTTTTGAAGGCGGTCTGTGAAAAAAAAATCTATGCAAAATTTGGACCAAAGAACCACCAAAAAAGTGTTTTAAATTTAGAACAAAAGAAATCATAATATGATCTCCATTAATACAGTTCAATGATAACTATTACATGTACCCCAGAGGAATGTAAGTTAATTCCCTTTACAAATGAAGTAATGGATTTACTTTTTACGGACTGCAGAGCCATACGTGGTGCTGTTGTTTACCATAATATTCTGTTTAATGTTGTTGTTTTTACCTTGATAAAGACATAACTTGATAACTTGATAAACACAGTCGTGCGATATAGTAGTTTGTCTCATACTGTACATGTGAAAGTTACCATGCTGCCTTGGGAAAAGAACATTTTCTACTAATTGAGATTTATCTATTCATTTTCTTTTGTCTGATTTTTTTTTCTGTTTTTGTTTAGAATCCATGATGTCCATCGCACTACTTGAAACCAAGTCATGTTGGAATTGTGTAATTGGGAGCCATGGTGCCAATTGCAACCCTTATATATTATTAGAAACAAAGTCTTAGCCTCAAGCACCATCTGATCTGTGATGGACATCCACACATTTTTAAAAAGGGATATGGTTTTATTGCCCTTAAGAGTATTCTCTCAAATGCCATATTTTGCCACATAAAATGCCTTTAAATATTAGAGCTAAGCCGGCACAGAACAAGCTATCTGCTGCCTCAAAGAGCAGCGGGCACACAGATGGCAATGCATCTCATTCACAGTATTCAAGGTCCCCAAAACAGGGAAAAGGTAAAAAAAAAATGGTCAGCTCTACCCCAGCAAAGGTCAGCTCTACCCCGGGATGCCGCTCAGGGCTAGAACCTGGCTCAGTGTCGGGGGGACTCTCTGCACCAGTATCAAAAATACCTGGGGCTCAAGGATCGGTGTCAGGGGCCAGTCCAAATAAGTTAGTTGTAGCAACAGATAAAAGAAAGACCCCTGGTTTAGCAGCCTCGCCGAGGGGTAAAACCATGTCAATGGAAAACATACAGTCTTTAAATGCTGCTTATGGCACTTCAGGCGCAATGTACCCCAGTGAACGAAAGACTTTGGAAACCGCTGGCAGTTACCCTGTCGGCACCATGACTGTGGGCAGGAGCATCAGCCACTCTTCCTACAGAGGCCAAGCAACTTGTATGGGCAGCAGTCCAACTATTAACTCAACAGAGGCAAATCACCTGTGTAACCACTATGGAGACCAAACCTTTAGACCCGCAGGGACATACAGTCTACAGCGGCAACTGTCTGGGACACATGCACTGACACAGGATACAGTTGGTCATGGAGAGGCCCCTTTTGATCTCCAAGTTCAGCTAAAGGAGCTGCAGAGGGAAAATAACAACTTAAGAAGAGAACTGGATGGCGGAAAGGACGGAAGGATAGGCCAAAGTATTAACAATGTCAATTTCTGGAGTCCGGATGTCAAGAGAGACAAAGGCGTTAGACGGGAACAGGGAGCAAGAACCTCTGCCCTGAAGGACCACTATAGGATGGATCAAAATGTTATTCAGGTAAGTAATGTCTGTTTCAGAATTACCATATTATTTAAGGAACATTTGATGCTGAGTGAGATTCACATTCACTGAAATGTCACTGCACCATGCACAAAATGTTCTATCACCTCCATTAGGGCTGGGCGATATGAACATAAAAGTATATCTCGATATATTTTTGCTTAAAGTCGATATTCGATATATATCTCAATGTATCTGTCTTGGCCCTGTGATGAGGTGGCGACTTGTCCAGGGTGAACCCCGCGTTCCGCCAGTGTGCAGCTGGGATAGGTAGAAAATGGATGGATGGATATTTTTCGACGAAAATATACATATAATGATATTCATTTTTGAGCGATATTTACTGAAATTGATCTGAATGACAATTGTACTGTAAACAGTCAGTGGCACTTTTATTAATCCACTTAGTCAAGATAGGTATATACAGCACAGAAAATAAACTGTTTAATTAGCACAGAATTACTTAACATAAATAAAATAGAAAAATATTATTTCTACATAAAATAAACAACATAACTGTTAATAGATAGATAGATAGATAGGACTTTATTGATTGGGGCGGTATAGCTCGGTTGGTAGAGCGGCCGTGCCAGCAACTTGAGGGTTGCAGGTTCGATCCCCGCTTCCGCCATCCTAGTCACTGCCGTTGTGTCCTTGGGCAAGACACTTTACCCACCTGCTCCCAGTGCCACCCACACTGGTTTAAATGTAACTTAGATATTGGGTTTCACAATGTAAAGCGCTTTGAGTCACTTGAGAAAATGCGCTATATAAATGTAATTCACTTCACTTCACTAATTTCCTCAGGAGAGTTCCCTCAGGAAAAGTAAAATTCCACTAGCAATGTACAGAACTGAGATCAAATTAAAAAAGTAAATAGTAAATAATGGGTGTATAAATGGAAATAAAATAGAAAATATAACAATAAGAATAAAAATAAAAAGCAACAATAAGAATAAAAATATAACAGTAAAAATAAGAATATAACAACAGAAACTATGCAGTAGTGACCATGTTATGAAAATGTTTGCACTATTAATTGCACAGTTTTTTGTTGCAGTTTATTTCAGTATTGTTATTGTTTTGCATCCCCTGTCATCCTAGCATCCCCCAAATCCCCAGAGAGGAGTTGTACAGTCTTATGGCGTGTGGGAGAAAGGAGGTTTCTTAGTCTATTAGTCCTGCACTTGGGATGAAGCAGTCTAGCACTAAACAGGCTCCTCTGGCTGGCTACATGTTGATACATGATACAACATGTATCAAACTCAGATAAAAAACTACATTTGCAGGCAGGCAGGCACTTTTGAATTCCCAGTCGACGATGTAATGGACACACACGTACGGTTCTGTGGTCCTACTAGAAGTGGTCAGCGCAAAGTTAATGACTTTACATCATTTGATCCTCCTCATTTCGTCGTACATTCCACTTGAAAATTCTATTTTCTCTTCTCCCACTCTCGTCATCATTTGGGATGTCTGTTGAGTTTTCCCTTCCTGGTTCCATGACCCGCCCTATCTTGCCTCTGATTGGCCTGTCCCTTATGTTTTGCCCCACTCTTAACCAATCGTGACTCATCATAGTAAACCAACCAATCACGGATATTCTTATACGTAAACCAACCAATCATTGATCTTTCCCGTATATGTTGTCCACTGCCTATGAAGTTGCACTAGTCCAGTTCTCTTTCTCCTTTCCCTCTCGCTTCTTTTGTAGCATGTAGCTTAGCTAACTGCTACATGGGTCTAAAAATAGCTAAGCTACAAAAATCGCTCCTTTCCCAAGCGCGGCGCACGCTGCTACTCACTGCTCATGAGGATGGGTCAAATCAGAGGACAAATTTCACCACACCACATATTTTCTTAATTCATATAGTGTTTAAAAATATATCGATATATCTTACAAACACAATATATCGCCCAGCCCTAACCTCCATTAACACTGAGTCACTTTCACACAAGCAAATATGTTTGTTGTATATTTCCGTGCCTCATGTGGACGTCACATATCTTGTCGTACCTTCTGTGTAGCCATTTTGAAGGTTACACAGAAAGGCATCTTTGCAGTACACTTTAAAAGATGGTTTCAAAATTCAGTGCTAGTGTTTCCATGGGAACCAGCCTCAATGTCAGGGAGATTTTAACACAGCTTCACAGATACTCCCGGAAGGTGGTAACCAGGCAGTCTGTTTTTGACTTACTTAACCACACACCTTACGTATCATTTACAGGTGAAGTTTTTGAATACCAACATTTTCTGAAATTTTCAATTTGAGGTTTACATAGACTGTAAGCCATAATCATCAAAATTGTATCAAAATATTTTGATTTGGATATTATGAGCATCTGTCGCATATTGGTTTCACTTTGTAAATCTAATTGCTGGTATAAACGAACCTTTGCAGGCAATTCAAATGTTTTGAGTTTCACCTGTATGTCTGTAATTGAATACCATCTGCACACTCTGGCCATGAATTAGGCATACTTGCACAGTCCAAAAAGATGCAATATTAAAACAGCATATAAAAAAATCTGCTTTCACAGTGTTTTTGTTGTGGTTTGTAGTGGTAGCATCACTGCATCTTATATACTGTATCTTAAACAAGGTGCCTTTAATATTACAAACTGCAAGACTACTGCAATCTACAATAACTGAACATTTATATTAAGTCTTATCCATATTACAGTTGGATTCTAAAGGTATGATTATGAATCAAGTTCTTATTTGATCTAAATTGTGCAAGTATACTAAATAACTTGTACTGTGTTAATTGTTTCTCATTTTTTCCCACTCCTTCTTTTTCTCTTATTGTCTGGATTTGTCCATCACATAATAATGCAAGTTTTGTTTCTGTATGAATCTTCTTTTTTCCACACAATCCTTAAAAAACATGCATCAATTTCCATACTCTTCTTACCAAGAGAGGACCACTTCATCAATAAAAGTGCTAAACTTCATATAAAGTCTGCTGTTCTTAAATCCAATGTTTTCCTTTTTAAGTATAGATCGATTCCCTTTCAAAACAATCTTGAATGACCTATCTGTAGGGAAGAAAACTTGCAGAGCATGGATCGATGTAGTTGAATCTAAGTAATATAAAACCAATATATTGGTTAATTGTTACACCCTTAGTAAATACCCTGTTTTAGGAAATGGGATTTAGATCAGATTATATAAAATCCACCATTTTACAAACACTCTTACCTTTAATATGCTTAATTTAAAACATGAACTTTTAATATACACAGCAAGGCAATACAAATATATTTAGCATTCTCATTCAACATTTCTCCAATCTGTGTACCCCATTAGTTTATTCTTTTTCTTATTGTTAAGCTTTCTACATTTTTATTTTAACATTTTTTTACTTAACATCCAAACTTTTTCTTTGCATTAGGAATATCACCTTTATTTGCAGAGTCCCACCAAATCATCCGTTTACTCGGTGCAAGTGCTCAGCAGTGCACAGATGCAGTTGTGTGAATGTGTGTTGGTGTGTGTGATTGTCTACCCATTAAAATGATCAGGCGCCACCTTCAACTCAGTCCTCAGTCCTCAGTCTGTTCTACCTTTTGAATATTAGATTAGATGACCGTGAATATAATTGGAGTATATAATATAATACAATCATATAGTTTTTGTTTTATATTTTTATTGATGAGAATCTTTAAAACTAAATTCAAGATATTTTTTAAAGGATTTAAGCAAGCAAGAAAGTTATGGAGTATAATACATGTGAAGTCATTAGGTCAACAGGTAACTGAAGACTCCAAATGACCCTTAGAGGTAAAATATGGTGTCGCTATGGTTCAGTCCTGTGATTGTCTAATGAGGTGTAACTTGCCTGTTTCCAACAGGCTTCAACTCGTGCCAACTTTTTCACTGCACAGCATAAGCTACAGATGAAATGACACAAAGCGAACATGGATTGACTTTATGTAACTGTTAAATATTTAGTTTCATCTGTCAGCTGATTTCTGAATATCAGATCCATTTGTTCAGTTATATGAGGATATTGGTAGGTGGTAACTGTAACTGTTTACTTAGGTTCAGACGTCACATATTAACATCTTCTCTCACTTGGCTGTATCCCCATTACACTAAAAGCATAAGTTGTCTCCTTGTATTTGGACGTGAAATGTCGCCCCCATGTGGATAAATCAATCCACCTTTAGCTTTACAAATCAAGACTAATGGAATTTGGACATCTTCAAATATTTAAATATCTCTTTCTACTTGGGGCTTCTTGCATGTGATCTTGAGTTTTGGTCTTGCTGCAACTGAAAAGTAAAACAACATGTTTACCATTTTTCCTTCTTGCAGCTTCCTTTAACAGTTCAAGACCTCCAGGATGAGCTAAGGGCCCACAGGGAGATGAACAGCCGCTTACAGCAACAGCATCAGCAAGGGACGTCCGGCTCGTGTCGAGAACTTCGCATGGACCAGGACCACAGAGGGGGACTTAGCCCTGGTCACACCCCCAAGCGAAGCCCCAGCAATCTCCACAGTCCGGGTCCAAAGAACAGCCCAAGAGCGAGTCCATCCAACACATACAATCCAAGGCAGAAAGAAGCTGACATCATCATTCACAGCTCTGGGTATGGCTCGAACAGCCCGATAGCCACACAAAGAGCCAGCCCAGCTAACACCCTTAAGCCTGGGCCAATGCACAGCCCAAATCAAGTGGCAGTACCCGGCCCAAGTATGGTTCCACACTGCAGCACTTGCCAGGTGCCAGGGTGTGATGGATTATCTTCATCCCCACAGGATCCATCACAAGAGAATTTCCACTACCTGCAGTCAGAGCACGAGCGGCAAGCCAATGAGCTTTTTCTGCTAAAGAAAACCATGGAAGAGATGGAGATGAGAATTGACTCTCAGAAGCAAACGCTGGGTGCTCGAGACGAGAACATCCAGAGTCTCCTGGAGATGCTTCAGAGTCAGGGCCAAGTTCAGAGACAGCGGGGTCGGGGACAGAGAACAAGCATCTTAGCTATGGCAGCACAGGAGGCTGAAGCCCAGCTGGAAAACATGCATGTGAGAGAGGTGAGTTTTTGACAGATTGACTGTGAACGTTTGTAAAAGAGCACTATGCTACATTTTTAACTTTGCAGACTTACGTAGGCTATGTGTTTAACATGTTTTACTCTTGTTCTACATGATGTGGAAGTGCAATATAATGAGGATGACGTGTTTTGAAGCTGTCCCTGGTTTAAATCTTATGCCAATGCAAATGATTGTTAACAGTCGGGTATATAGATTTACACAATATCTTGTGAATCTCCCAAGTCATAACTTTAGGAAGTGCATAACAGTTTGGTAGGGTAACCAGAAGGTGTTATTTTGTGGGTAAGAATTATGTATCTAAGCTAAAGTAAGGCAGCAATAAAAAACATTTTTAAAAATGTTTTCTGGGGAGCTAAGGACCAATCGCAATAGAGTATGCGTGGTTGAGAGAGGAGGCTGCCAAATCTCAAAGAGTTTTGGCCAAGACAACCTTGAGATTTATGGAATATTTTATTAAAAGAAACCTTTTATAGTGGACCACTTGGATCCAATATACATTTTAAAAGCCCATTGAATGAGCAGAATACGGGCCCTTTAAAAAAAGGCCTTAAATATGTGGGCAGGGGGCTTATAAATTCAAACCAGTTATTGAAACAGGTTTTTTGAGGTGTTTCGGGCATGCCCAGCGGGAAGAAGATCCCAGGATAGACCGAGAACACCCTGGAAAGAGGCAGGTCTTGTATGTACGGAGAGCGATAAGCCTGTGTTTAGCCATGCAGTAGAACATTCTAATTGTGTGTCTATGTGTATGTACAATGCACTATGCAGTAGACTCTTTGGATGCATGTGCTCATATGCCAGTTTTATATGTGCACCCTGCATGTGCAGTATATGCAAATAATTGCAAAAAAATTACACCAGGACGTGTTTGTCCAAACTTACTGAATAGCAAATACTTGCTATTTATTACTTAAAATATATTTCCCATGCTCCTGAGTGAGCCACTTTCATTGACTGAGGCATGAAAAAGTAGCGTTATCTGTGAGACCAGGTGGACTAGCAGCATGCTGCTTTGGCCTTCTGCCCTGGTTATTTTTAACTCTAAAATCTTCTTAGCGCTTCATTTCCCGACCTCTCTGTGTGAGTGTGTGTGCATGACCACAATCTACAACTATTCTTTGTACCATGCTGATTTTTGTTTTTGCCCTTACGTTGTGCATCTCCCTGTAGGTTTACTTCATGAAGTCTAAATGATTGTGTGTTTGTGAATGTGAACTTGTAAGCACATCTGGGACCTGGTGGCTTTGTGTTTCTACATAGGCCACTCCCCTTCGGGGCTTGGGCATGGGATATTAACCCATGCTGGGTGTCACTATGGTGATTACAGGTCTTGTAATGTAATGGTTCCTGTGCGTATATGTGTGTGTGCGAGGTGAGTACTTGTTAACACACACAAACTCTGTTGTATGCTATTTTTAACTGCTTGACCGCTTGCTTGCTTTAACTTGTGTGCCTTGGAGGATGTGGGTGACTTGTTCAAAATTGTATCTATCTGATTGTTTGTGTTTATTCCGTAGGAAAAAAAACCAAAAAAAAAATATATATATATATATATATATATATTATATATATATATATATATATATATATATATATATATATATATATATATATATATATATTTTACATCAGGTACATCATACAGCAGGATGTCTCTAAAGTCCGTACATGCAAAAATGTATATTTTGTAGAAATTACATTTTTACCAACATTTTGTTCCATTGGAATATTAACAAAAAACATGTCTAATACAATTTCCAAAACGTATGATGCAAAGGTTGATGCGTTTCTCAACATTCACGTAAACTCGGTGTAATAATAGTTTTCCTTGTTTCTATACTTTAGGTCAGGGGTCACCAACGCGGTGCCCGCGGGCACCAGGTAGCCCGTAAGGACCAGATGAGTAGCCCGTTGGCCTGTTCTAAAAATAGCTCAAATAGAAGCACTTACCAGTGAGCTGCCTCTATTTTGTAAATTTTATTTATTTACTAGCAAGCTGGTCTCGCTTTGCTCGACATTTTTAATTCTAAGAGAGACAAAACTCAAATAGAATTTGAAAATCCAAGAAAATATTTTAAAGACTTGGTCTTCACTAACTGACAAAGAAACAGATAACAGATTTGGTGTCCAGTTCAAAGTGTGACATGATTTATTTAAAAATTTGAGAGTTGACTTTTGTATTTTACATGAGTTATTTGTACAAACATGGTGCAAAGTAATTCATGATTTGTTAAAACATTTTAGTGGCTAGCTAGTTAAAATGGGATATTGTGATTTCACAAGACTGTCTTAGAAGTGATCATTTGAAAATGTTCAATTTGAAAAATGTGCACTTAGAGAAAATATAAAAATAATGTGTTGCATATTGATATGTATCTGTTTCTATATATATTTATTGTGAGAAATCATTAAGATGATCAGTGTTTCCACAAAGATAAATATCATTAATTATTAATAATAACATAAAGTTAAAGGTAAATTGAGCAAATTGGCTATTTCTGGCAATTTATTTAAGTGTGTATCAAACTGGTAGCCCTTCGCATTAATCAGTACCCAAGAAGTAGCTCTTGGTTTCTAAAAGGTTGGTGACCCCTGCTTTAGGTAAACCCTATATAAAAAGATACTGACAATTTGTACCCCTAAAGTCAATAGGCAATATAATCATAACATACAAATTGGAGGGAAATAAATCTTGACATTATTTGTTTTCTGAATTAAATTTTACACTTTATTGATGATTTTACCCTGAAAATATACTATTCAAGGATGTAACGATGTGAACATTTTATTTCATGATTATCGTGGCCAAAATGATCAGGGATGTCATTATTATTATTATTGCGGTATTATTGAACATGCTCAAAAAGTACTTATTCATGCACTGAAATTGTTTGACCAAAGTATAAAAACAAAAAAAAGAACTGTTTATACAGTAATGTGTTTTTTATATACTGTAAATATAGATTTGGGTATGCCGTTTCCTAATAGGAAAATACATTAATGTTTCTTGTTTTCATGTTAACATTTAAGCTAGCAAGCTGGCTCCAGTCAGTCTGTAAATTTATCAAAGTGCATATTTGAATCACGTTTTTTTTGATACCGGTAATTTTTATTTAAAATGGTAATGCTAATCGTCGGGAGTTTTCACGCGGTTCTCATTAATAGCATTTATTGTCACATCAGTAATATCTTTCAAGTTTTAGTTGCTAAATAATTATAAACAAATCCAACAATTGTGTGAAAAATGTCTTGGATGTTTGATACTTTCATCGAATTGTGGTCAGTGAAGAATTTGAGAGTCAAACACTAAACGCTAATTAATCAAAGTATTTATTTGCATGTGTTTTTCCTGCATTTGGTGTTGACTTGTTAAAGTGGTGATTTGGCCCCACACTTGGACTTTGATGGTGGTTACAGTAGTGCTGCACTACTCTCACATATTGTGATTTGCTTCAAAAGAAGGTAGCACTACTGAAAATGACCCTGTTTTAACAGGGTTTCTCTGGAGGATGCTTATCATTATTGGAACAAAGAAAAATTATGAACTTAGTTTTGCATTTATTATGTTTATAAATTACTGTATATTATTAGTCTTCTTAATTGTCTTAATAGCCAAGGATGCATTGGTTAGAACATATTTAGGGGACATATTTGAAAATATTACTGCTATAATATATATAATGTGGTTTCCAGTTTCTCTAACAGAGACTTAAGGTCTTTGAAATCATCACCAGATGTGTAGTCACTTGAACAGTATGCCTGTGTTTAGGTCTGAACGGTATGCTCATGAGAAGTTAGTTAGCACAGATAAAAAGCGCTCAAAATCACTCATTCACCTGCTGTTGCCACTATTTTGTACAAGTGTATTACTATTAGTCAGTGGTCATACTGGCTCAGGTGAAGTTTGTTTGTTTGTGAAAATATGGTTGATACAGTTTGAATTCAGTTGCAGTCCAATGCACAGATGTCACCTGCATTTAATAGCATTTCCTTTTGCAGTACGAGCAGTGCCCACAGAAGGGCAGTGTTCTGTTAGGATTTACTGATACTGTATATTCTGCAATTACCCTTGTGCTTGATACACATGCACAGTTGAAAAGCAAGACTCTGTAGCTCTGACCTGTTGCTCAGGGTATACACACTCGTATACATGTTGGGATTTTTACATGGAGAAGACATCTATTTTATTGCATACATAACTGATAGGTAGCATTTGTCTCAGATATGGATGAAACCTCACTCTGGAATAGCTGTTCTGTTTCACTACTGTGCTGTATAAAAGAATACAATAACATTAACAAACAGATTTATAAACAGTGACATGTATATTTTCCTGTAAGTGTTTCCTTTTAAGTCTAGCTGTTCTATTCTTTGTGCTTAGTTTACACTTTGACCGCTTAATTGTGTGAATGCTCCAAAGCATCGGCTGCACCCTCCTTTAACATTTTTCATCCGATTCATACCCGAGCTCTTCAATAACAGTTCTACAAAAAAATTCCCGGATTTCCCAGAATTCCCCATTTTTCTGGCTATTTTTAAAACTTCCACAATTCCCACATTTTTCATCTGAGTCGGACCATTTCATCTACAATACATTCTAATCATTCTTGAAATTCAAACTACCACTTTTCCCAATTAATAAAAAAATCCAGAAATTCCAAGAATTTCCAGTTTTCCAAACCCACATTCCACCTTTTTTTTTTACGATCACTCCCTCCACATTTTTCTACCCATTTTAACCATTCCACCGCCAAAACATTCCTCTTAGTCAAGACATTAAACAAAGTTGTTTTTAGAACAGAAAAAAATCCTGTTTTCCCGAACTTCCATTTCTCAATTAAACTTTTTTACTACATCAACATTTCTCGGATCAATTCAAACAATTCCATCACAAACCAATTCAGCTCATTCAGGACATTCAGGCTATTTATAACTTTCAAAAAATTCCCACTTTTCACAAAATTCCTAAATTACCAAAACATTTCCATTGAAAATGAATGGGACATTTTGCAAAGTTCCACAATTCCTACATTTCTCAAACGATTCAAACCATTCGAAGATCAACATACTCCACTAATCCTGGACATTCATGCTAGTTTTTTGGCATTCAAACTAACACTGTCCCAAGTTCCAAACCAAATTTGGTTTTCTTTGAATTCTGTAACACAAGTTGTCAAATGAAAATTGTCACTACAAACACATTTCCCAACCGATTAAAACATTCCAACACCTACAGATACATTAAGGACATTAAGGACATACATGCAATTAACCATCTTCAAAAAATTCCCACTTTTCCTGAAATTCCTAAATTACCAGGACATTTTCATTGAAATAAATGGGACATTTTTCAAAGTTACACAAGTTCCACATTTCTCAACTGATTTAAACCATTTGAAGATCAACATATTCCGCTCACCCTGGACATTCATGCTACTTAACACTTTCCAAATATTCCTACTTTTCCCAAAACTCCTAAATTACCAGGAAATTCCCAAAGAAATGAATGTGTGGTGAGCACATGTGTGGTGATCACAATAGGTATATATAAAGAAAGATATTCACAAAGAGTGGATTATTTCCGATTCCGGACCAAAGGGGACAAGGAAGTCACTCGTCGGGCTGTTGAGCTGTTCCTGTTGTAATCGTCTAAGTGGAAAGTAAAGTATTGATGCACTTTGTATTTGACTCCTGCCTCATCAATCGTACACCTCCACAAAAGGGACATTTTTCAAAGTTCCCCAATTCCCACATTTCTTGACAAACTGTTCTCACACAAACCCGTGCAACTCATTAATTTTGTTAAATGGCGCCATCTTGGAAGTATGCTAACTGTTCTATTGTTTGCATGCTAATGTTTGCACGCTAATATTTTATGGTAGCATTGTATGTAATTTTTTACGTTTTAACCTATTAACCATGGATTTCATTACTTGGTGCCATCTTAGAAGTATGCTAGCTTTTTCCCTGTTACCATGCGAATTTTAGCATGCTAAAGTTTTATGCTAACATTTGATCTAATTTTGTAAATTTCACCTAATTATGGATTTCGTTATTTGGTGTCCTGTTAGAAGTATGCTAGCTGTTCCCCTCTTAGCTTGCTATTTTTTTATGCTAGTTTTAGCTAATGGGTCACATTTAGAGCTAAAATTCATAGATTATGTTACTTTGTAACCTCTTGAAGGATGCTAACTGTTCTACCTATACCTACATTTAGCATTTCAAGATTCATACTACTTTTCAGTACAGCTTCTGTTCTTCACCTCTCAAAACATTTTTAACTTTTAAACTATTTCAACATTCAAACCATTTCTACATTCCACAAGTATTTCAGTTTAGCCTCAGCTCTTCAATATTCAATCCATTTAAACTTTCAAACAATTTTAATATTTAAACCTTTTCTACATTCAAACCATGTCTACATTCCACTAGAATAGTGTTTAGCGTCGTCAGCTCTTCAACATTAAAACTATTTCAACATTCAAATAATTTCAAAATTTTAACCATTTCAAAATTTAAACCATTTCAACATTCAAACCATCTTAACGTTTCAACCATTTCAACATTCAAACCATTTCTACATGTGTCAAACATTCAATTAGCATTTCAGTTCAGCATCAGCTCTTCAACATTCAAACCATTTTAACATTCAAACTATTCTTACATTCCATCGGCATTTCAGTTCAGCTTCAGCATTAGAGCATTCACACTAAATTTCTACAGAAATTGCTTCATCTAGTTACCTTTACTTTTCAACTCAATTAATTTAAATTAATGAAGCTCCTCTTGAGGGACCTTTGCATCTATACCAGGGGTCCCCAAACTACGGCCCGCCAGCGTCCAAAATCAGGCCCGCGGGAAGTCCCAAGTATGAAAAAAAATTTAAAAAATAAAAATTATTTTTTTCTGTCTTTTTTTATCCACTTTGTACCGCTTGCTACTCACGGTGTCTCCTAGCAGCTCAGGCAAATCATATTGTCTAAAAATGCATTTTCTCATCGATAACGTGACATCATCGCGCGCGCGGAAAGTGTGCATTATATATATATACATATATATAATATATATATATATAATATATATACATATATATATATATATTAGAGATGCGCGGTTTGCGGACACAACCGCGGACTCCGCGGATAATCCGCGGGTCGGGTGGATGCATGACGAAAAAAATAGATTTTAAATAGATTCGGGCGGGTGGCGGTTGAACCAATTCAGAAAAAAAAAATACATAGTTAAATGTTGTTACCCACATACGAAAAACGAGCAGCACTCTTTGAAACAGGCAATTATTCATCAGGCACTGCTGCAGCTGTCACGCCAAATTTCTTCCCCCTACAAAAGCCTTCCCCCCATTTACTTCCGGAGCTGCGTCCAATAAAGTCACAAAGTTGCCGGGGGTCCTTAACCCGCACGCGACTGTCCTGTTTCGCGCCTGTACAAAAAAAAACAATAATCGATTTCTTCAGATTCCAGCAACTGTCAAAGACGAAGTATCCTTCCAGCGACGGGCAGTCAAAGCCGAAGTGCTATCGATCTCTGTCAATGACCACGGAAGTAAATGGGGGGGTTTGTAGGGGGAATACATTTGGTGTGACAGCTGCAGCAGTGCCTGATGAATAATTGCCTGTTTCAAAGAGTGCTGCTCGTTTTTCGTATGTGGGTAACAACATTTAACTATGTATTTTTTGGCACGCATTGAATGTCTCTGCTGCATTGGATCAGTCTCCTTTCTTTAACAGGAATGGCCAATATATATATACAGCCCGGCCCCCGGCCAAATTGTTTTAACCCAATGCGGCCCCCGGGTCAAAAAGTTTGGAGATCCCTGATCTATACTGTCAGAAAAAAGAGCACCCTCTACCCACCACACCTGGAGAATCAAACAGTATATGCTCTGCTCTAGGGCTGGGCGATATGGCCTTTAGTTAATATCTCGATATTTTTAGGCCATGTCACGATACACAATATATATCTCGATATTTTGCCTTAGCCTTGAATTAACACTTGATGCATATAATCACACCAGTATGATGATTCTATGTGTCTACATTAAAACATTCTTGTTCATACTGCATTAATATATGCTCATTTTAAACTTTCATGCAGAGAGGGAAATCACAACTAAGTCAATTTACCAAAACTGTATTTATTAAACAATTAAGCAGTGGCACAAACATTCATGTCATTTCCAAAACAGAAATGCAAGATTGTCAGAGACATTTTAAAACAAGCTATTAGTGCACTTTTGTGCATTGTGTCACTACGATGACATATCAAAACAACACTAAATTAAAGTGCACTTTCTGTACAGAACACCACTACAATAGTTTAAAACAAAAAAAATGCACTTTTGTGCATGATGTCACACAAGATATTTCAATAACTGTCAAATAAAAATTAGCTGCATAATAGGAAATCAAATAATGTATGTCCTTCACTATGTATTAGCTTACTGCGGACGTTATCTCCTTCTGTTGTTGACGATTTGTTTCATACGGTGTTGATGTGGAAACGGTTGCTTCGGCATTTTGTTGGTGTGGCACCGGCTAGAGATGTTGACATGCAGAGTTTCAAGCACTCCTCATTCTCTAGCGGGTGACTTTTCAAATCAAATGATGCTGCAAATTAGCAGTAATGCTACTTTTTGTAGCAACGCTTTTGCCGCATACTTGACATATTACGGTTGTCTGTTCAACATCTTCCCGCTTGAAGCCAAACCACCGTCAGACGATGGACCTCGTGCTGTTTTTCTTGGGAATTAATTCTTCCTCCATTTGGTACCAGATTCGCACCTTCTCTCTCTCGTATTACCACTCGCACCACTCCGCTAGCACCACAGCTAATTTTACCCATGTCGCTACCTCTCTGCTCGGCGAGGGCATATGACGTTGCATACGCGACAGTATGTGACGTATGTAAGAAGTTGCGCTTGTTTTATCGCTCTGTGAGAAGGAGAGACAAGAAAGAGTGAGAAATGCCTGTAGTGTAATGCCCGCAGCTAAAAGCAACTGCCTGAGAAGGTATACTCAAATATCACGATATAGTCATTTTCTATATCGCGCAGAGACAAACCCACGATATATCGAGTACCGTATTTTTCGGAGTATAAGTCGCTCCGGAGTATAAGTCGCACTGGCCGAAAATGCATAATAAAGAAGGGAAAAAACATATAAGTCGCACTGGAGTATAAGTCGCATTTTTTGGGGAAATTTATTTGATAAAACCCAACACCAAGAATAGACATTTGAAAGGCAATTTAAAATAAATAAAGAATAGTGAACAACAGGCTGAATAAGTGTATGTTATATGAGGCATAAATAAACAAGTGAGAACGTGCCTGGTTTGTTAACGTAACATATTATGGTAAGAGTCATTCAAATAACTATAACATATAGAACATGCTATACGTTTACCAAACAATCTGTCACTCCTAATAGCTAAATCCCATAAAATCTTATACGTCTAGTCTCTTACGTGAATGAGCTAAATAATATTTGTTGATATTTTACGGTAATGTGTTAATAATTTCACACATAAGTCGCTCCTGAGTATAAGTCGCACCCCCGGCCAAACTATGAAAAAAACTGCGACTTATAGTCCGAAAAATACGGTATATTTGATATATCGCCCAGCCCTTCTCTGCTCTATTGATATTATATGGATGTTTTAGCAGAAACGTTTATGAAGACAAAATCAAACCCCTGAAAACATTCTCATCGCCAACTCCCTATATTTGGCAAGTAAATTCTCTATATATTGTATTTCCAAAATGACTAGAAGGCATACCCATTTATAAATGTATGGCAAGTAAATGTTCTTTTTTTCCTCAGCAATGCAGAATGGGTGGAATGTCCCGTGATGAGCCTGTGTGAATTCTCTGTGCATGTTATTCTGTGTGTGCAGTCTATATGACACCCTTGCCTTTAGGCTAGAATTTAACTTTTTGACCGTATCCTTCTCTCAGGATGTCGGCACTTATTGCTATAGTGTTACCTTTGATGGTATTAATTCCATATGCTAGCTGCTCTGACACATGTGGAGCAGAGATGACTATTTGATGATGTTTCTGTTGCATGACCTGAATCACCCTCTGGGGATACAACAGAGCTGTAACTATACTGTACTCAGTGAAAAACTACTCTTAAAGTTAAAGTCATGGTAACACAATAGTCACACATATTGGGCAGCAGCAGGCATGCTCTTAGCGTAGTAATCCCTTCTTATCCACCAGTGACATGGGCAAGAGGATAACGGTCGTCCCCTCCAACTTCAGTGGGAGAACTCACGGGGATAGGAGTAGCAGAAAGATTAAAAAATACCTGATTACTTAACTAAAACACAAAAATATCAGTCTTTAATTTCTCACTATGCTAACTGTGGCTCTCTGTTTAACCCAGTAGAAGAAGTACACAGGAATACTGTGAGGCTGATCTACTAAAGATCCCAAATAACAAGTGCTAAATAGTGTGTGCAAACTCTTAAACTGTGTTTACAATTGATAACAAGAGCAAATAAGGTGCAGATCGCCCTATTTAAATAATGCTTTTGCTTATACTACTGGTTTTCATGATAGAAACACGTATTTCCCTCCACTAGGAATGGGAATTGATAACATTTTTCCGGTTGCGATTCCACTTTCGATTCGGTTCCTTATCGGCTCTCTTATCAATTCACATTTGGGGAAAAAAAGATAACCAATCTTGATTAGCATCAATTTTGTTGAGTTTAGAGGTAACATGACCTTACAAAGCCTACAGTGAGGTCTCAAGAGGCATAGAAGAAGAAAAGAAAAAATGTTGGAAATTGATATAATAAATTAATATTCTTCTGTAGAATTGAATCATGTGCAAATTACCTAAGAATGTAAAATGTTGTAACATGTGACATTAACTGATTACGTGCGAAGTGAGATGTGTCAAGCCTTTATTGGTTATAGTTTTGATGATTATGTCTTACAGTTTATGAAAACTTTGAATTGAACATCTCAGAAAATGTAAGGTTTCAAAAACTGTAAGCCACGATGATCAGAATTTTAACAAATAAAGTTTTGACATAGCTCACTTTGCATGTAATAAGTCAATATCACAGATTAGTTTCACATTTGAAGTTAACTGCTGACATGAATGGACCTTTACACCATAATCAAATTTTTGAGTTTTGCCTGTATAATATAATCCGGGTTTCTACGGGTATTAGCAAATCTAATTTAATGCTTTTTAATGGCATTTTAATGCCACTTAATCAAAATGCAATGCCTAGGTCCAACCGCATATGGTTATTTCTATAGTCAAAAGCTTACAATTGTCTGTGTACACATACGATTGTTAGCATTTGACAATGGTGATATTGAATAGTTGAAAAGTTTACTTTAACTTTTACTATCTAGCGAATTAGAAATGACTCACAAGACTGTTTCATCTGAGAATTTATTTTTATTTATTTTTCTGTAATGGCATCCGGTGTTCTGACTTCGTGCACGGCAATAAACAATAGCCAAATAAAAGGTTCCATCGTTCAATCATCACACTTTACATTCAATCAAAACTTTTAAAGGGGAACTGCACTTAAGCTCTCTAAATAAACATCCAATTCTGAATTAGTTGATCAATAAAATATAACCAGAACTAGAAGTCTGTTTTAAACATGCTGTAAAAATGCATATCCTCTGAAAATAGCCACAAACTGGAGATATGTTTTTTAAACAGGATACAATTTTAAAAAATAGTTAAAAGGTTTTACCGAGTAATACATTTATATCATACTAGGAATGCAAACGATGCATGTGTTTGGAAATCGATGATTGATTTACAGTTTGTAAACATTTTAGAAAAAAATGCCAAATGTGAGTCAATTAAACATCTTGAATAGATTGTATTTTACAACCTCTCAGTTGTTTAAAATTGGTACAGTATTTGTGAGAATTGTCTTGTTTGACCGTCCTAGGCCACCGTAGGTAACGTGCGGTGCCTGCGTCTCGTGTGTTGCTATTGTTAGCCAAGTTAGTTCGTGTGAAGTGGAGAGTGAAATAAAGGAGTCGTGCATGAAACAAATCCAGCTTCTTCATGAACATGACGTGGTGTCACAGTTAAGGAGACTACAGTCACCAAAAAATGGCAAAGTTTGGGCCCCCCAGCCGTTTCATTTTGCCGTAGTAAGGCAGCGCTTTTCACGCTTTCAGACCCAGGCTCTTGTATCTATTTTTAAAAACCAGGGAGTGGGAAAAGAAACACAGACAGAAGTAGCAATTTATCGATGACTGCAACGTTCTTAAATTAATTTTCATTTATCGTTTGATCGATTGACGTATTGACTATCGGTCAATACAATTGTATAATTTTTTAACGCCTCGGGACATCGCATTTAATACTTTTTAAAGGCCTACTGAAATGAATTTTTTTTTATTCAAACGGGGATAGCAGATCCATTCTATGTGTCATACTTGATCATTTTGCGATATTGCCATATTTCTGCTGAAAGGATTTAGTAGAGAACATCGACGATAAAGTTTGCAACTTTTGGTCGCTGATAAAAAAAGCCTTGCCTGTACCGGAAGTAGCGTGACGTCGCAGGTTGAAAGGCTCCTCACATTTCCCCATTGTTTTCAATGCAGCGAGAGCGATTCGGACCGAGAAAGCGACGATTACTCCATTAATTTGAGCCAGGATGAAATATTTGTGGATGAGGAACGTGAGAGTGAAGGACTAGAGTGCAGTGCATGACGCATCTTTTTTCTCTCTGACCGTAGCTTAGGTACAGGGGCTCATTGGATTCCACACTCTCTCCTTTTGCTATTGTGGATCACGGATTTGTATTTTAAACCACCTCGGATACTATATCCTCTTGAAAATGAGAGTCGAGAAGGCGAAATGGACATTCACAGTGACTTTTATCTCCACGACAATACATCAGGGAAGCTCTTTAGCTACGGAGCTAACGTGATAGCATCGGGCTTAAATGCAGATAGAAACAAAAGAAATAAACCCCTGACTGGAAGGATAGACAGAAAATCAACAATACTATTAAACCATGGACATGTAACTACACGGTTAATGGCTGGCGAAGCTTAACAATGCTGTTGCTAACGACGCCATTGAAGCTAACTTAGCAACGGGACCTCACAGAGCTATGCTAAAAACATTAGCTATCCACCTACGCCAGCCCTCATCTGCACATCAACACCCGTGCTCACCTGCGTTCCAGCGATCGACGGCGCGACGAAGGACTTCACCTGATCATAGATGCGGTCGGCGGCCCGGAGACGGAGGAAGTCAAAGTGAGGTCGGCGGCTAGCGCGTCTGCTATCCATCTCAAAGTCCTCCTGGGTGTGTTGCTGTAGTCCGCCGCTAATACACCGATCCCACCTACAACTTTCTTCTTTGCAGTCTTCATTGTTCATTAAACAAATTGCAAAAGATTCACCAACACAGATGTCCAGAATACTGTGGATTTTTGAGATGAAAACAGAGCTTTTTGTATTAGATTCAATGGGGTCCGAATACTTCCGTTTCAACGATTGACGTCACGCGCATACTTCATCATACATAGACGTTTTCAACCGGAAGTTTCGCGGGAAATTTAAAATTGTACTTTATAAGTTAACCCGGCTGTATTGGCATGTGTTGCAATGTTAAGATTTCATCATTGATATATAAACTATCAGACTGCGTGGTCGGTAGTAGTGGGTTTCAGTAGGCCTTTAATGCGATTTAAGGCCTTCATTTTCACAAAATACATTTAATGACCTTTGATGCTTTTTAATGCTCCGGGGAAACCTGGATAACGAGAGAGAAAATGTGGTTGCTGTCAACCATGCAACTTTTCTCTGACTCAATTCATCTACAGAAAATCCAAACATTTGACCACAAACTTAGTCGTTGCTCGGTAACATTCATCAAGCGGCAGACGTGAACTGTGGCTGTCCACCTCGGAGCCTGTCAGAATCTGTTTTATCGTCATGCTCATTTAAATGAGAAGGCATTCATTTCAATTTAACAAATAATAGCGCTAACATGATACGAAGTGTTAGTTCGTACCTGTTGTATTCAGATGACGTGGTAGCGTTACTGTTGCTGGGATTAAATAGTAGCGGTTAAAAACGCGCCTTTCATTTATAATTATTACATGCTGTGTTTATATTCTTAAGCATATTGCTCGTATGTCCTCCTCGTAGTGAACTAGCAGCCTTATAATTAATACAAGTAGCGCTGTTGCAATCTTTTCTAATAAAATGTAGTAAACTTTTGCTACTTTAATGCTGGAAGGATCAATAAGAGAATATTTGGAAAAAATGGCCAGCAATTCCAAGTAATTGATACACTGGGAACCGGTTCTTGACCAGTTTTCAATTCCCATCCCTACCCTCCACATTCATTGCATCATATTGTTAGCCACCTCGTAACATCCATTTTTTTTTTCCAATTTAGATTGCTCAAAAAGAGACAAAGATGTGTGTTCCTGTCTCAAGGATTGTGAATGATAGGAAAAATAAAATAAAAAAGTGCAGTTCCCCTTTAAGAGACACAAATCACTGTGCACATACTTAGTAGCTTTGCATGGGATATCAAGTTTGCAAGTGTTTTGATACACACAAACCTTTAGCAGATCAGCCCCTGTTTGTACAGAGCTGACAGGAGAGATGGAGACGCTCAGTGATTGGCAAGCTACTTAGAAAATGGAGTAAGATAAGCTACAAGTTGCTCTCGATTAAATGTAGCTAAGCTACAGGGAAAGGTACCCTGAGAATTGTAGTAAGCTACACTACAAGCTACACAGAAAAAGTAGCTTGCCACATCAAAGCTACATTTAACGGCATTCATATCTATTGTCCCACATGTATAATATCAATGTTGATGTAACTCAGCGTCTACTAATGGACCCAATTCGGCTCCATTACCATTAATTACCTGTCATTTAGCTGGGGACATCCTACAACTACATATAGGGGGCCCCGCACCCTACTGTATTTATTTATTTTAGTTTGCCGTTTCTTTGGCCCACCCCTAAAATATTATTAATTTTCTCTACCTACAGTAAAAAAAAACAGCATGGCGAAGTTGGTAGAGTGGCTGTGCCAGCAATCGTAGTGTTGCTGGTTACTGGGGTTCAATCCCCACCTTCTACCTTCCTAGTCACGTCCGTTGTGTCCTTGGGCAAGACACTTCACCCTTTGCCTCTGATGGCTGCTGGTTAGCGCCTTGCATGGCAGCTCCCGCCATCAGTGTGTGAATGTGTGTGTGAATGGGTAAATGTGGAAATACTGTCAAAGCGCTTTGAGTACCTTGAAGGTAGAAAAGCGCTATACAAGTATAACCCATTTATCATTTATATCTTGACAAAAAAAAAACAATGACTTGTGTTTTGTTTGGGAACAGTTGGTAATGGTTATGTGCAGTAAAAAAAATTTATGAATTCAACTCACCTTAATGTGTGTTCCTAAATCTGTGTTCCACATCTTCGATGAAGAGAGCAGTTATGATTTTAATTTACATAGTAAACAACTAAAAAGTAAGGTTTTGGACATTGTTTTCTCTAAACGCATACATTTGTCTAAGTATGGCTAAGGACACGCATTGTTGTGAGTTTCGTGTTTCCTGGACGTCTTCTTCATTACTAAAAGAAACATCTAATCTGCAGAAGAGTGCCATTTTTAAGTATATATATTTTTTGAGACTACTGGAAGCGTCTCTCTGTCTCTGACTCCCTCGTCGTCATGTGACGATTTTGCTAAGTATTTTCAATGACCCGCTTATCTTGCCTCTGATTGGCCAGTCCGCAATGTTTCGTTGTAACCTTAGCCAATTTTGACTTATCATACGAACACGAACCAATCATCATGCATTTTCTCTGTACGTATGGATGTTGTCATTAACCAGGTCATTGTATTTTCTCCGTATTTTTTGGCCTGGATTCACAGTCCATTTTCCCTCTTTGTAGCTTGTAGCTTTGATGTAAGCTACCTAAGTACATGGGTCTAAAAGTAGCTAAGCTACAGGAAAAGCTATGCGTTAAAAAAGTAGCTAAGCTATCGCCAAGCTACTGGAAAATGTAGTTAAGCTACATAGCTAAGCTACATGTAGCTTGTTAGTGCCCATCACTGGAGACGCTTCTGACAGGAATACAAAAAAAAATGGAGAAGCAGTCAGAGGTATTGTTGCAAAATTCTGGGAATATTCAAAGTTGGAAACTTTCCATGGGAATTAACGGGAATATTTGGGAATAAACGGGAATTAACGGGAACTAATGGGCAATTCATGGGAATAAACATTGATTGCAACATGCTAGATCTTGCAGCATGATTATTAGCTAAAACAACCTGATTTAATGCAAAATCAGTAGAATTTGAACCCTTCACTGTGCATTCCTCCATCACATGTGCAGTGCATTCTTCTGTCACATGCACAGATAATTCCCAGCATGCTACACACTACAGCAGGGCTATTGAGGCCACACTAGTATTTGAGCCCAAGGACTTCATCCAGTCAGGTAAGTTTTGATGATATTACTGGGGTAAATATATTTTATCTATGGTATTTAAGTTTAATAGAGGTGTAATTGCTTGTTACTGTATGACTGTAGGCTACTCCAGCAGACTTCCACTCAAGCTGTTCCTGTACTTGTTAAATGATTTTGGGGCCAATATATTAATAATAATAATAATAATAATGGATTAGATTTTATATCGCACTTTTCTATTATTAGATACTCAAAGCGCTCACAGAGAAGTGGGAACCCATAATTCATTCACACCTGGTGGTGGTAAGCTACATTTGTAGCCACAGCTGCCCTGGGGTAGACTGACGGAAGCGAGGCTGCCAGTTTGCGCCTATGGCCCCTCCGACCACCACCTATCATTCATTCATCATTCATTCACCAGTGTGAGCAGGACCGGGGGCAAGGGTGAAGTGTCCTGCCCAAGGACACAACAGCAGCGATTTGGATGTCAAGAGGCAGGGAGCGAACCTGCAACCCTCAGGTTTCTGGCACGGCCGCTCTACCCACTACGCCAAACCGCCCCTGTCTCTAGCTAGCTAGGTTTATGCACCACCACCAGTCTCATAATAAACCGAAAATATTTCTCCATTAGCCGTGATGCTAATTTTCTCTATGTTAAATCCCATTCATTTATGCTAACAATGTTAGCGATCCGAATTTACCTTTTTTGTGATCTGTAAAGTTCAACTAGCAAATACTAAATCAAAACGTGTAGTTTCCTCTGCCTTCTGTTCTACTAGCCATTCTGTTGTCATACAAGAATGTAGGTTATAGTTTGATTTAGCATGCTGATTGAGTGTTCATTTATTCATCTAGCCTATTTCTATTCATTTGTTCATCAGTAAAATATTTTTAAAGACTACTCCAATTGTTTAGCTGACTATTTATATCTGGGTGTGGCATTGCGTTAGTGTTTTACAAGAATAAATAAATAAAAACAGAATAATGTCACGTACACCATCTGATGTGTGGAGACATTTCACCCCAACCAATGTAGGCGGAAAGGCTGTGTACATTTGCAAATACTGTGCAAAGAGCTGCGTCAAAAATGCCACAAAGATGCAGCAGCATATAGACAAGTGCCCAATAATATATAATTATTGTAATTCCCCATTAATTCCCATATATCCCCATTAATTCCCATGCACGGTGTCCAACTTTGATTAATCAAAAAATGGTCAATATTTCCAAACTTCCCGAGCTTAACTTCCCGTGATAAATTTCCGGAAATTTACCGTAAACTTTCCACTCCTTCGCAACCCTAGTCAGAGGCGAGGAAAATAGGTGACTATAACGAAAATAAAAACTTAGGAAATTAGGAAATACAACAAAGCATAGATGGCCCTTGGGTTGACCATGGCTGTATTTTAATAATCAGGTATTTGTATGCAGAAAGTTGGTTTCAGCAACTCAAATAGTGGTTTGTACAGCTGCAAAAATACATATCATGTTCTCAATAACAAATCAATTCAGGGGGTTGCGAAAACATTTCTGTCCCCATAAAAGAATGAGGCATTAAATATAATAATTGAGAACCAATATCGGAAGTGTTGTCTGACATATTAACTCTCTTGCAACCGGTCTCTACAGTGCATGTATGTACAAACTGTAGATTATGTAATACCAGTAGATTTAATCAACACTATGACTCATCAAGCCGTTTACTGTAGAAGGGCTCTTGGTGAGCACTGATAGAAGGTGTAAATGGGGATAGACTACAGCTTTCCTATGATCTTGATAGGATAAGCAGTATAAAACACGGATGGATGGACTGGGCGACTATAACAGGCCAGTGTTTATTAACAACTAAGGAAATTAGTTTTGTGTTTGCATTTAATCATGTTGACATCTGTCTTGTCCTTGTCCTTTTTACCCACTAAGGAGCCACAATAAGTAGCTATAATAAATACTACTTCTTTCAAGAGTTTAACGGATTTAACTAACAAATAATTCAGTGCAGGACCAAATACTCCCCTTTATTTGTTGTAACCTACAATATTTGTGTGTGTGCCTACTTAGTTTGAGTAGTTTGTGTAGGGATCATTACAAATAAATGCTAGCATTAATTATTAATAGAAGATAGTTAAGAGCATGCGCAGTCAGAAGGTGCTACTGCATAAATGTAAACGTGACAAACATCTTTGAGAAAGCCTGGGAACAGACTGACCAGCGTATAATTGAGACACGCTGAGAGTATTATACTGTAGATCATATGACCTCTATTTCATTGTGTATCCAACCTATGGACGGACAGACAGAGAGCAGAAGAAAAAAAAGTGAAGAGGTAAGGGCATACATCTTGGGGTGAGGTTCGGACCAAGAAGTAGCTTAAGTATAAGAACAGTACATGCTCTTTGACAGACAACAGTTAGAGAGCTTTTCATTAAGTGCGAGGAGCTGTTGGCGTTGTGTACCTGGCACAAAGATGATGAACCGTCAAGCTTGTTTTTATCGGGTTCCTCCTCAAGAGCTTCATCGACGTAACCAACAGTCTGACCCAGCTAAGACCAGGGCTCTGCAGACTGTCTTTGATATCAAGGTATGACATCAGAGAATGTAATGCCTGAAGTAACAAGTTGCTATGTCTATGTCTACTTTGTTAATAGTTTAGCTTAATTCATAAACATACTGGTGTGTAATAATGAAAACAATTATTGACTGTTGTTTTAGAGCATACAGGGGGTGATTTGTTAATCACCCACCACACAACTTTAATTATTTAAAAGCTCTGCTGTAACGTGAGCTGAAATAGAAGAGTTGCCACTGTCCCAAATGTAGACAAAGGAAAACAAAGTTATTGTTACTTTTGCCGAGTGATGATTGCATTGGTGTCCGTGGCCACGTAAAGTTTATTACTCACCCATGCAATTGTACATATGATCAGTTAGTTCCCAATAGGGCTGTGAAAAATGCAATCGCCTGAGCCCATATGTGAAGGTGTGCAAACCACACACCCAAGCACAAACTCTCTCACACAAACACACGCACATGCACGCACACTAACACACTATTTAGTTTTAGCACATACATTTTTTCTTTACCTGCCTATTAACAAAATGCACATGTGCAAGGTGGACATGTCCAAACTAAATGCATATGGGAAGGATTCAATTTGACTGAATTCACTGGAGGTGAAACAAACACACCATTAGTTGACATACTGCAAGTCTGGCTGGGCTGCTATGAGAAAACATATTGTATTTAATGACACTGTCTTTTATTGCTGTTATGAATATTATTGGCCCTGCGATGAGGTGGCGACTTGTCCAGGGTGTACCCCGCCTTTCGCCCGAATGCAGCTGAGATAGGCTCCAGCACCTCCCGCGACCCCAAAAGGGACAAGCGGTAGAAAATGGATGGATGGATGGAATATTAAGGCAAAAGAGGGAATTCTGTTTGTCAAATCTGTAATGTGCATTGAGAACTTTTACTTTGTGATTACAGAATACCACACCTCATTTCTGTTTTGATCCTGATATTGTATGGCAGGTACAGTAGCCAGTGCTCATTTCTTGATATTTCTGTTTTCATTGGAATGCAGTGCCCTTTTGGAATCAATCCATTAACCAGTCAATCAGTCAATCTTTTCTTCTTTCTATGAGGGTCTTTTCTTTAAGTGAATGCTACGGCAACACATCAGACCATAAAGTATAGTTTATTTTACAGAAATCCACAAGAAGCAATGAAATTGATTCAATATTTGTGAGTGATGTTGCATTCGAGCAAAGGAATACAAAGTAGTTTGAACTAAGTTAAAATCACAACATATTTCTGTGAGTGTGCATGGAAATTTGCATGGTTTGTGCATGCTTTTGGAGGGTATTTGCAGCACCATGTTCTGGGTAAGATAGTAATAGAGGTCAGATGCTTACATGTTGCCTGTGGCTTGTGCTGATGGCATCATGCAATCTGCTTTCATTTATTGAATTAACTTTCTCTTCTCGTCCAAGGTTTAGCATTCAACGTATGTATGAACACAAGCAGCTAAACAACCCCAGAACTTGTCTATGGCAGATTCTTTCATTCCCTCATACATACATATTAGTTGCCAGTGTTGGAGCATCCTATTCAGGCATGTGTCTGTATCTGTTTCCCCTGTTTAGAGGAGGCAATGAGAAACTCTGATTGACAGTGGTCTAGGATTGTCCCGATACCAGGCCCCAATGTCGCTCTAATTTAGCCTCGACGTCACTTGCATGCGCAGTTCGATAAAGTGAAAACAAAGGAAGTTGACTGGAAGCCGTAAACAAACAAGGAAGTCGCTAATACTACAAAATAATATAAAAGTTGGCACCATAGATTCGGTCGCCACACATTAAAAATTAGTGTTTTTTTTACATGAAAATTATTTTAAGTATAGTTCTCGCCAGGGAAAGGGCGTAGTGCCATCTCCAAGTTGGGGAGGAGATCTTTCCCCATGTGGAGGAGTTCAAGTACCTTGAAGTCTTGTTCACGAGTGAGGGAAGAGTGGATCATGAGCTCGACAGGCGGATCGGTGCTGCGTTTTCAATAATGCGGACGCTGTATCAATCCGTTGTAGTGAAGAAGGAGCTGAGCCGGAAGGCAAAGCTCTCAATTTACTGGTCGATCTACGTTCCCATCCTCACCTATGGTCATGAGCTTTGGGTTATGACTGAAAGGACAAGATCTCGGGTACAAGCAGCCGAAATAAGTTTCCTCCGTCGGGTGGCGGGGCTCTCCCTTAGAGATAGGGTGAGAAGCTCTGTCATCCGGGGGGAGCTCAAAGTAAAGCCGCTGCTCCTCCACATCGAGAGGAGCCAGATGAGGTGGTTTCGGGCATCTGGTCAGGATGCCACCCGAACGCCTCCCTAGGGAGGTGTTTAGGGCACGTCCGACCGTCAGGAGGCCACAGGGAAGACCCAGGACACGTTGGGAAGACTATGTCTCCCGGCTGGCCTGGGAACGCCTCGGGATCCCCCGGGAGGAGCTAGACAAAGTGGCTGGGGAGAGGGAAGTCTGAGCGTCTCTGCTTAGGCTGCTGCCCCCGCGACTCGACCTCGGATAAGCAGAAGAAAATGGATGGATGGATAATGTATAAATGGATATACTGTATATAGTGTAATATATCTGTGAGGGTTGTAATCTTTTTATGTCTGTTAAAGGGGAACTGCACTTGCCTATTGTTCACAATCCTTATGGTGATGACAGATGGACTTTTTTTTAATGCATTCTAACTTGTACATAATCGTAAATAAAAGTCTCCTTACAGTGGAGCCAATTGCAGCTCCTCTATTTCGCCCATAAAATCCAATAAATAACCATTCAAAAACCGCCAACAATACTCCATTTACATTTCGTGATATGAATATTCACCAAGTATTTGTGATATTATTATTATAAGCGCTAACGCAGACAAACTATTTTTAGCGTCGCTGTGATCACAAGCCTGTGTATAATTTTGACTTGATCGACTGGTCAAGTGTGTCCTCGCTTCCTTGCTCCCTGGAAGTTTATTTTAGATCAGAAATCATGCATCTCACCTGGACAGAAGAAGTCTGAGGATCTATTCCGACAAGTTGGTACACTTTGATAGCCATTTAGGACCTAGAGGTGGCGAAAACGACACGAAGAGACACCTGGTCCTTTCCCATACCGTTTCTTTGTGAGGATTATGCTTTTTGATAATTTTCCTCCCAAGTGCAGCTGGAATAGGCTCCAGCAGCCCCACGACCTGGAGAGGGACAAGCGGTGGTAAATGGATGGATGTGGATTTCAATCGGATTTGAAGCACTTTGGACCGTTTAGACTGGCAAAAGAAATCCGATCTGTTTCACTTGAGGGCAAAAAAAATCAGATTTGATGTGCAGTATAAATGGGTCCTTCGTGGGTCCCTGCAATAAAACTAGACTGACTTTAGTTTGAGTTCTTTAATCTCTCTCTCAATCACACAAATATGCTTCTACGCCAACGGACTGTTTCCATGTCAATAATTTCAGCAGCTTTTTATGAAGTGATTCACAGACGTGTCGTAAGGTACTATGAGCTAGCAGAGCCGCCGCTTAAGTTTTTTCAGAAAAAATAATATTAATAATAGTTCTGACATGTAGAGGACTGGGATGTTTATTACAATTTTGTGAGAGCTTTCCAATTTTGCGTTGACTCATGTCAAGTCAAACTTTTTATATATATGTAGCACATTAAAACAACTTAAGTTGACCGAAGTGCTGCACAGGGCACAATAAAAGCAATAAAAACAATGACTAATATGATAAGCAGTATCAAATGATAGCATATTTTTGTTAAAAAACTCTTGAGGTAAAAACAATATAAAACCTAGGTGTTATTTGCGGAATGCTTATGAAATTATTGGGTTTTTAGCAGGGTTTTAAGATGCTCTAATATTTTAGCAGCCCTAATTTGCAGAAGCAGACACATCTGTACACTTTTCCGCCGTGAGTTTGATGAACCTGCCTAAGCCCTTGGCTTGGATTGGCTCTGCCTCTTACTGGTGCGTGGTTTGCGTAACCAACGGAAAATGCCTCGGCTTCTGATTGGCGTTGTCTCTCCTTCGTGCGCACTTTGCGTAACCAACCCGATGGCGCTGTGGGCGCGGGATAATGCGCACCGAACACCCACAACTGCATCTAAGTCAAATTGACCGGTTTTAAAAAAGGTAGACGCTTGTTTGATGATTGTTACATTTCAAATGATAATATTGATGATAATAGAGGTTAAATGCTACTATTCTTTATCAATATTAGAAAATAAAAATGCAGATACCGATAAACAAAAGGCTGATGTTGATATGTCAAAATGTGACATGGAATTGTTGCTCTAATTAAATTAAAGTTAAAGTACCCATGATTGTCACACACACACTAGGTGTGGCGAAATTATTTTCTGCATTTGACCCTTCACCCTTGATGACCCCCTGGGAGGTGAGGGGAGCAGCGAGCAGCAGCGGTGGCTGCGCCCGGGAATAATTTTGGCAATTTAACCCCCAATTCCAACCCTTGATGCTGAGTGGAGGTAATGGGTCCCATTTTTTATAGTCTTTGGTATGACTTGGCCGGGGTATGAACTCACGACCTACCGATCTCAGGGCGGACACTCTAACCACTAAGCCACTGAGCAGGTGATGCTAGAATAATGCTAGAATACTGCAAGTTACTGTATTCGTAGGGAGAAAGAGGAGAATTTCTGTTCGACAAAAGATTGTTGTCAAGACTTGGTCTTTGGCGTGGTTTGCTCTCCCGTGGTGCAAAAGAATTGGAACGGACGTGGCGTGCAGGTAAAGACATAGTTTAATTATTACTATAAACTCAAACAAAAGGTACAAACAAAAGGCGCTCACAGCGGAGGTAAAAAACTTGACTAGGAAAAAACAAAAGGCGCGCACAATGGCGGAGAACTATGAACATTAAACAAAAACTTACGTGACAAGGAACTGTGAACATGGCATGAATGTGTGATGTCGCCAGGACGAACAACAGAAACAGAAAAGCCTATATAGTGACATGAAAAGTGAAAACAGGTGCGTGACTAACTGTGAACAGGTGCATGACATGACTGTGAAAACGTGAGACAGGTGTGTGTGAGTCCAAACGTGGAACAGGTGAAACTAATGGTTGCTATGGTGACAAACAAAACCAGGAAGTGAAACCAGGAACTAAGGAAGTGTCCAAAAAACAAAACAGCACATGGCCAAACAAAAACATGAACACAGACATGACAGAACCCCCCCCTTACGGACAGATCCCAGATGTCCAAAAACAAAAAACAGGATCAAGAGTCATGGGAGGGGGGGAGGGGGACATGGCGGTGGGTCGCCAGACCAGGTGTCCCCGAATCCACCGGGGCAGAGTCAGGTGGCGGCGGCGGGTAGACCGCCGCTGAACCTGACGAGGTGGGCGACCTGGGAATGGCCACATTCGTGGCAGACGAGGAGGTCGGCGCACCTGGCGTGGCGGACGCCCATGGAATGGCCACATCCTTGGCCGACGAGGAGGTGGGCGCGTTGTCGTGGCAGGCGGCGAAGCTTGGCGTGGTGCGTCAGGCGGCGAAGCTTGGCGTGGCGGGTCTTGACGAGGGTCTTGGTCTTGGCATGGGTCTTGGTCTTGGTCTTGGCGAGGGTCTGGGTCTTGGTCTTGGTCTTGGACTTGGCGTGGTTGGTCTTGGTCTTGGACACTTGGCGGGTCTTGGTCTTGGTCACTTGGCGGGTCTTGGTCACTTGGCGGGTCTTGGTCTTGGTCACTTGGCGGGTCTTGGTCTTGGTCACTTGGCGGTTCTTGGTCTTGGTCACTTGGCGGTTCTTGGTCACTTGGCGGTTCTTGGTCACTTGGCGGTTCTTGGTCACTTGGCGGTTCTTGGTCACTTGGCGGTTCTTGGTCACTTGGCGGTTCTTGGTCACTTGGCGATTCTTGGTCACTTGGCGATTCTTGGTCTTGGTCACTTGGCGGGTCTTGGTCTTGGCTTTGGTCTTGGCGGCGTGGGGCAGCCACGGGCGGCACTTGGCGGCGTGGGGCAGCCACGGGCGGCACTTGGCGGCGTGGGGCAGCCACGGGCGGCACTTGGCGGCGTGGGGCAGCCACGGGCGGCACTTGGCGGCGTGGGGCAGCCACGGGCGGCACTTGGCGGCGTGGGGCAGCCACGGGCGGCACTTGGCGGCGTGGGGCAGCCACGGGCGGCACTTGGCGGCGTGGGGCAGCCACGGGCGGCACTTGGCGGCGTGGGGCAGCCACGGGCGGCACTTGGCGGCGTGGGGCAGCCACGGGCGGCACTTGGCGGCGTGGGGCTGCGACTGGCGGCACTTGGCGGCGTGGGGCTGCGACTGGCGGCGCTTGGCGTGGAGCAGGCACTGGCGGCGCTTGGCGTGGAGCAGGTACTGGTGGCGCTTGGCGTGGAGCAGGTACTGGTGGCGCTTGGCGTGGAGCAGGTACTGGTGGCGCTTGGCGTGGAGCAGGTACTGGTGGCGCTTGGCGTGGAGCAGGTACTGGTGGCGCTTGGCGTGGAGCTGGGCGTGGAGCAGGTGGATCTTGGCATGGTCGAAAAACTGGTGGTGGCGGCCGTGCTGGTGGCTGTGGCTTGGCAGGTCGAAAGACAGGTGGTGGGGGTCGTGCTGGAGGCTGTGGCTTGGCGTGACGAAAGACAGGTGGTGGGGGTCGTGCTGGTGGCTGTGGCTTGGCAGGTCGAAAGACAGGTGGTGGTGGTCGTGCTGGAGGCTGTGGCTTGGCGTGACGATGCTGACCCACCCCACCTGAACAATTCCCAGCCCTAGCCCCCCCCTCAAGGAGCGGATCCCAGACGCGCTCCCCGCGGTCTGGAACCGTCTTTTGGGGTGGGCGGAGGGGGTTCAGGAGGAGGGCAGAATCCTCCCCTCTAAATTGTCCAAAAGGTCTTTCGTTCCCCCCCACCTGGGCTTTTGTGGGTGAAAAAAAAATTTCTGACTTGGGCGTGGCATGAGTCCTGGGGGGCGGGGCATGAAAATTGGGTGACTGTGATTGACAGGATCTGATTTCTAAAAACATGTCTTGGTAATATTTAATCATGGATTTAGAGTCTTTGGTTGGATGTGGCTGACAAGAAAAAGAGTTCAGGGGAAAAAAATCCATGACGTCACCCACTGGCAGCGGCGTGACGTCGTCCTGGGGAAGCCGGGCTGGCTGCAGCTCGTTTCCGCCCGGAGGGGGAGGAGCTTGCGGGAACGATGCGTCCTTTCCAATGCTTGTGGAAGCCCTCCCTGACGTCCTTCGTTGGGAGCGGCGCTTCCGGGACTGCGGTGACGCAGCGCCATCCTCGGACCAAAGGGAGCTGATCGGCACCAGTTTGCCGGTCGGACCCCACATGAGATCCCTGCGCTCCATGGGGGAATGGCGGAGTGTCTCGGCTTCCATGGCGCGCAGGACCTCCCACGTTACCTCGTCAAAATTGTCCCATTTTTTTGCGGGAGAGCTCTCGTGCTGGCGACATCTGTCAAGACTTGGTCTTTGGCGTGGTTTGCTCTCCCGTGGTGCAAAAGAATTGGAACGGACGTGGCGTGCAGGTAAAGACATAGTTTAATTATTACTATAAACTCAAACAAAAGGTACAAACAAAAGGCGCGCACAATGGCGGAGAACTATGAACATTAAACAAAAACTTACGTGACAAGGAACTGTGAACATGGCATGAATGGGTGATGTCGCCAGGACGAACAACAGAAACAGAAAAGCCTATATAGTGACATGAAAAGTGAAAACAGGTGCGTGACTAACTGTGAACAGGTGCATGACATGACTGTGAAAACGTGAGACAGGTGTGTGTGAGTCCAAACGTGGAACAGGTGAAACTAATGGTTGCTATGGTGACAAACAAAACCAGGAAGTGAAACCAGGAACTAAGGAAGTGTCCAAAAAACAAAACAGCACATGGCCAAACAAAAACATGAACACAGACATGACAATTGTAGGATGATGGAAAGTTAAGAAGACAGTTATTTAAGTTTGGATACTGTAGATCTGGAACTTTGTCCTTCGTTATGACTGACTCGTAAAAAACACGCCTGCATACAGTAGTACGCATCAGTTATGTTTAACCAAATACGTGTTGTATTGCTCAAACATTGGTAGTGGTAATCTACACTGAACAAAAATATAAACGCAACACTTGTTTTTGCTCCCATTTTTCACGAGTTGAACTCAAACATCTAAAAATTTTACTAGACACACAAAAGACCTATTTCTCTCAAATATTGTTGACAGATCTGTCTAAATCTGTGTTAGTTACCGTATTTTTCGGAGTATAAGTCGCTCCGGAGTATAAGTCGCACCTGCCGAAAATGCATAATAAAGAAGGGAAAAAACATATAAGTCGCACTGGAGTATGAGTCGCATTTTTTGGGGACATTTATTTGATAAAACCTAACACCAAGAATAGACATTTGAAAGGCAATTTAAAATAAATAAAGAATAGTGAACAACAGGCTGAATAAGTGTACGTTATATGACGCATAAATAACCAACTGAGAACGTGCCTGGTATGTTAACGTAACATATTATGGTAAGAGTCATTCAAATTACTATAACATATAGAACATGCTATACGTTTACCAAACAATCTGACACTCCTAATCGCTAAATCCGATGAAATCTTATACGTCTAGTCTCTTACGTGAATGAGCTAAATAATATTATTTTATATTTTACGGTAATGTGTAAATAATTTCACACAAGTCGCTCCTGAGTATAAGTCGCACGCCCGGCCAAACTATGAAAAAAAAAAACTGCGACTTATAGTCATAAAAATACGGTATTATTTTTTCTTTGACGAGATAATCCATCCCACCTCACAGGTGTTTGCATATCAAAATGCTGATTAAACAGCATGAATATTGCAAAGGTGTTTTATCACACAGCACAGTGCCACAAATGTTGAAAGTTTCGAGGGAGCGTGCAGTTGGCATGCTGACTGCAGGAATGTCCACCAGAGCTGTATTGATTGTTCTTTTATCTACCATAAGCCGTCTCCAAAGGCGTTTCAAAGAACAGTACATCCCACCGGCCTCACAACCGCAGACCATGTGTAACCACACCAGCCCATGACCCCCACATCTAGCAGGTGCACCTCCATGATCGTCTGAGACCAGTCACCCAGACAGCTGCTGCAACAATTGGTTTGCATAAACAAATAATTTCTGCACAAACTGTGAGAAACCGTCTCAGGGAAGCTCATCTGCATGCTCATCATCCTCATCGGGGTCTTGACGTGACTGCAGTTCCTCATCGTAACCGACTTGAGTGGGCAAATGCTCACATTCGATGGCGTCTGGCACGTTGGGGAGGTATTCTCTTCATGGATGAATCCCGGTTTTCACTGTTCAGGGCAGATGGCAGACAGCGTGTGTGGCGTCGTGTGGGAGACCGGTTTGCTGATGTCAACATTGTGAATTGAGTAACCCATGAAGTTATGTTATGGGCAGTCGTATGTTATAGACAAAAAACGCAAATGCATTTTATTGATGGCTTTTTGAATGCACAGAGATACAGTGACGAGATCCTGAGGCCCTTTGTTGTGCCATTCCCTGGAGACCATCACCTCATGTTGCAGAATGACAATGCACAGCCCCATGTTGCAAGACTCTGTACACAATTCCTGGAAACTGAAAACATCCCAGTTATTGCATGGCCAGCATACTCACCGGACATGTCATCCATTGAGCATGTTTGGGATGTTGTGGACTGGCGTATACGACAGCGTGTTCCAATTTCTGCCAATATCCAGCAACTTCGCACAGCCATTGAAAAGGAGTGGACCATCATTCCACAGGCCACAATCAACAATCTGATCAACTCTATGTGAAGGAGATGCGTTGCACTGCGTGAGGCAAATGGTGGTCACACCAGATGCTGACTGCTTTTCTGACCCCCCCCCCCAAAAAACTTCACATTTCAGAGTAGCCTTTTATTATGGGCAGCCTAAGGCACACCTGTGCAATAATCATGCTGTTTAATCAGCATCTTGATATGCCACACCTGTGAGGTAGCGTGGATTATCATGGCGAAGAAGAAGTGCTCACTAACACATATTTAAAGACATTTGTGAATAATATTTGAGAGGAATAGGTCTTTTGTGTATATTGTAAAAGTTGTACAAACGTTTGTAGATCTTTGAGTTCAATTTATGAAAAATGGGAGCAAAAACAAAAGTGTTGCGTTTATATTTTTGTTCACTATATCTTTGTAGCCACAGCTGCCCTTGGGTAGATTAATGAAAATGTGGCTGACAATTTGCAGACAGACATTCATTCACATTTATACACTAGTGTTAGTGGCACTGGGAGCGGTGAAGGACCCTGAAGTTTCTGGATGGTCGCTCTGCTATCTGAACCTTGCTACCCTAACATATGTTTAAATGCATGTTTAAAGTTTCCAAGTGGCTGTATGAGTACATGCCATAGTTCTATCATTCCAGGGCCAAACCAACCAATACCGAGATTAGAAAAACATAAAATGGTTTCCGTTTCTGTCAGTGACACGGTAATATTGATGTTGTAGTGCTGTGTTTTTAACATGGACAATGTTGATTGTGTCACACACAATGGTTATTCTGATGTGCAAGTGGTACATAGTAATGTTTTGTATCCTTAAGATCAAGTCTACCTCAATATGTGTACCCAAAGCTTTCTATTTTCTAACTGTATGATAGTCCAAGAACAATAGCCTTTTGGACAACATACTTCTCCATCTTAGCCATTAGGGTGTAGATGATCAAATGGACAGCTTGAAAGAAAGCTGAGTGCTTAATCGCTGACACATAAGACAAATGGTCTCTTATCAAAGTCAGATCTCACTCTTTGCCTGCCTGCTGTTGTGGATGCAGGACACCAAGATCTCTTCATTGGAGCGGAATATCAGAGACTTAGAAGATGAAGTCCAGATGTTAAAGACCAGCAGCCTGCTCCATCCTGATGACAGGCAGGATGAGCTCAAGCAGGTGGAGGTCTACAAGAGCCATTCTAAATTCACAAAGTCCAAGGTAGAATATTTTAGACAGCTCTGCATTGTGTGACCTGAGTGTTGCATGCTGGTATAAAAAACTTAGTAATAACTGTCCAAGAACCAGTTATTTGCATGTAGCGAACGCATGGTTGGGTAGCATAGAGAATGTACCCACAGTTCTTTAAGTTTGTCCATTTAAGGAGAACTTGAGCCGATCATAGTTTACTTTGGACAAAAGGCAGACTACACCCAGGATTGGTCATCAGTCAGGGGCTTTCATTCATACTCACATTCACACAATGAAAATGGTGAATATGTAAAAGAACACAGTTGTCGAATGAAATGTGTATTTTTTTTTTTTTTTGGCAATGTGGGGACCCAAATGCAAAAAGTTATTTGTGATAGTAGCTGTACAGTTGTGACTCGCTAAATGTCTTCCTCAGCAAAACGTTAAAGCCCAATTTTTTGAGGTTGGGGTTTTTGTTTCGTCAGGAGTTCAACAACGTATATTGTTTTAATGATGAATCAGACCATTGTGAAACTTTTTCTTTTTGAGTCATTGATGTTTTTTTGATGGCTCATTTGTCAGTGCATTAGGGTAAGTTCCTAATTCAATTACTGACTAGATGTTCTTATGAATGGGGCTGTCAGAGCAGTGGGAATCCAATCCAAGAGAAAACTAAAACAATAAACCTAGCTAACACTCCCATACTTTGGCTTTCTGTGTTCAGCAAGACAGAAACACTTGCATAAATGTAAGTATTTGAAGGTTATACGGTATAGCCTGGTAATGGATGTGGTGGTGTCTAATGTAGAGGTGTTTGATTTGAGAGAACCAAGGTGACAATATTTATCTTTTGCTCTCAAAACAAATGTTTGCTTTCTTATATTTTTGTCTTTGGAGGAGCAGGCCTCATCCCCATTTGTGTCCTCTATCAGACCAGCTCCCATCTTCCTACTCTCTCCTTAGCAATCCTGGATCACTGAACAAGCACAAGTACTCATATTAGTCAATATCAAATTTTAACATTTGAGCGTATTACTGTTAGTCTTGCACTGATCCATTCTTTTTTTCTTTCCTCTAATATATCGTGCTCTCTGACCTCACCATTACCTTGACTTTTCTTCCTTTTGGCTCCTACTCTTTAGGGCAAGTATTTGGAAGCAAGCGCTGGTCCAGTCTTAATTTTACAGCAATTACAGAAATCTCTCTCCCAATCACCTTGTTCCATTTTTGGCACTAGAAGTCATGAGATGACAATCTTTTGAACATAGCACAGAAAGCTCTCTCTGTTCCAGCTATTAATTTCCGCTGTGAACATTTTGCTTACGCTGTCTCATGCAGTTCTGCATTATTTACAGAGGTGGGTAGAGTAGCCAGAAATTGTACTCAAGTAAGAGTACTGTTACTTTAGAGTTTTATTACTCCAGTAAAAGTAAGGAGAAGTCAAAGTAAAAAGTATGTTGTGAAAAAACTACTCAAGTACTGAGTAACTGATGAGTAACCTGTTCGTTTAATGATGACGGCAACAAATAATGCACAAAAACATAAAAATAGCAATGAACAAATTCAGATCCAGGAATATCTCTTAAGCAACTAAAACAATAATATATTAAATAATAATACATTAAAATAAAAAAAAATGAAGGCAAATTGAGCCACAACAACTTAACAGCACCATAGGCTCAGTAGGCAGAGGAAAATAACAAGTTCGCCTTTACGCAAACCATAAACTGATAGGTGTGGGCTGCACCTGAGAACACACTGTGCACTTCTGATTGGTGTTTGTATGCATGCGTGAGTGTGTGTGCGACTCTGCGTGTGTGTGTGTGTGTGTGTCTCTTGTCTGTCTGTCAGTCTATGCGGCTGCAGTGCGTTCATAAATGTCCCCACACGATGTACATTTGACAGTGATTCATAGCAGGGAAGCTAACATCAGCCTACGGTGACAGCCAAAATATCTACTAACGTTACTTACCGCGATGTGCTTCCTCAAACTTGACGTTGAGTTCGTGTAAGCTAAAATGTCCACTTGTTTGGGGAGACACATATGACAACGCATTACATAACTGTTTTTTTGGTTGTCTGAAGCGTGAACATCGATTTTATGTGAGGCCAGGGGTGTTTGCGTTCGTTGTTGTCTCTGCCATTGTTGTTGTTTGCCGCTGAAACTTTATGTGCAGATAATCATGTGTTATGAGAGTAGCATATGTGTGTGGCCCTTTTATTTTTTTAATTTTTTTTTATTTTTATAAACCTTTATTTATAAATTTCAACATTTACAAACAGTTGAAAATAATAATCAAAGTAAGTACAAAAACAGTACAAAACAGCGCCAGGGGGTTGTAAATTCAAAGTAACTAAAATAGAATGCAAAAAATATATATATATAATAAACAAAGTGCAAAGCCATAGGCTCACTCAATCTCAGTAAATAACTTAAATTTGGAACATAGCATCATCGTTTTCACAGCTTTTTGGTTGTTAGAGGTAGAGAGTGTTTTAATGTAGAGTTCTACATTTTTTTAAAGGCACAAAAAACAGGTCGGGTATTGAGAAACTTACCTTTATGAATATAAAACTTAGCCAATAGTATAATGAGGTTGCAAAGGTAAAATTCATTTTCAAATGTTTTTTCATACAGTGTAAAACCAAATATCACATCTTTAAAACAAAGCACAAATTTGTCATGAATATTGTCCAGCATGAAGCGACAGATGCCCTGCCATAGTGATCGAGTGCTTTCACAAGTCCAAAACAGGTGGTTAACAATCTCTGGATGCATGTTACATAAGGTGCAGGTAACATCAATGTCCTTCTTGTATCTAACCATCACAGTCTTTACAGGGTAATAACGGTCAATGATTTTAAAAGATATCTCTTTGACTTTGTTGGTAAGTAAATACCTGTTAGGAAGGGACCATGTTTTGACCCAGCAGATGTCATTCACAACATTATTCCAAAGTGTAATTACATAGGAGACAGACACACAATCATTTTGGAATAAGCTGCGGATTTTTCTGTTATTTTTCTGATCAAAACAAAGTTTCCCCACAGGAGTGTCAAGTGGATCATTCACAATTTTTACAGCAGAAAGAGGAGCTGTGTGTGGCCCTTTAATAGGTGACAGCATGTGAAGTGAGCGACGTCAGTGAGTGTGTGGGCGAGCGAGTTGAGGGAGCAATAGCGTGAGTGCGGGGAGTGGCTAGTGTTTTGTTGGACTGGCTGTGTGCAGACATCAATAAAGTTACGATTTGCAACTAATCGCCGGACTCCTCATTTAACCTGGAGTCCGGAGCTGTGGAGACCCACTGCCGGGTAGAGTGAAGGGTGTTGCCACCGAGATACATCGGTCCTGGAGGAGTGTCTCCCCTGCGCTACTTGACTACGGTCTGGGAACCGGAAGCAGGAAAGGTGCAACACATGTGACCGCCTAGCTCTGTTTGATTGGTGAAACGGAGTCCAACGTCACCAGTGACTGCATTTTATTGGTGAAACGTCACCAGTGACTGTATTTGATTGGTGAAACGCAGGCATGCGATAGATCCTACTTTGAAGGTCTGTCTGACAAACCAAAACAAACAAAGCATGCATTAACAGATCGATAAAAATCAGTAGCGAGTAGCAAGCTGAATGTAGATAAATGGAGCGGAGTAAAAGTAGCGTTTCTTCTCTATAAATATACTCAAGTAAAAGTAAAAGTATGTTGCATTAAAACTACTCTTAGAAGTAGTATTTATCCCAAAAGTTACTCAAGTAGATGTAACGGAGTAAATGTAGCGTGTTACTACCCACCTCTTGATTATTTCTCATGTGTTTTGTAGTTGCAAAGACTGTTACACCAGTAACTTATCTTTAGCTAAATGAATTGGTGGCGGTAAAGATCAGCAATCAATTGTTTGATGCTGCACATGACCTCTTGATGTCCACATTTTATTGAATTCTGAAGGGATGGGAAGGAAAGGGATTTTTTTACATGTTGGGAAAACATATTGTGTGATTGTATGTCTCTGTCTCCTGGATTAAGTTTTCTTCCCACTGTTTTTTCAACATTAAGAACAAGCAAAGCATTCACAAATTATTTAAGCTACTAGGAATTTGTCTGCCATAGTGTAATAATAAGAAAATGTGTTATTGTATATGTACATTTCTGTGCCCTCGTGAATGACTAACCACATGTTTGTGTGCGTCTGTCAGATAGAGCAGCTGAAGCTAGAGCTCAACAAGAAGGAGTCCGAGATGCAAGCCCTGCAGACCAAATTGGAAACACTAACCAATCAGAATTCAGACTGCAAGCAACACATTGAGGTGCTAAAGGAGTCACTCAATGCTAAGGAGCAACGTGCAAATACACTGCAGACAGAGGTTAGTTTAAACTTCAATTAATTATTGTCTATTGTCAAAGCAAAAATGTGTAATGATTTTTAATAGCAGACACAAGATGGTCGATGTACACATTCCTTAATTTTTTACCAATATCCTCTTAATAGTGAAGACTCTCCCAGGTGATTTTGAGTGGGCAAGTGAGGTATGCCTTGGCCTAGTGGTTAGAGTGTCCGCCCTGAGATCGGTAGGTCGTGAGTTCAAACCCGAGTCATACCAAAGACTATAAAAAATGGGACCCATTACCTCCACTCAGCATCTAGGGTTGGAATTAGGGGTTAAATCGCCAAAATGATTCCCGGGCGCGGCCATGGCTGCTGCTCACTGCTCCCCTCACCTCCCAGGGGTTGAGGGTGATGGGTCAAATGCAGAGGATAATCTCACCACACCTAGTGTGTGTGTGACAATCATTGGTACTTCAACTTCAACTTAAAATAGTTCCTGGTGGATCAACGGCACATATTGTATTGACAGATGACGAGTCAGACTAACACCTTTTGAGCTAAAAGTTCATACAGAATGCAAGGTTTTAGACTGTAGAAGCTGACCGGATTTAAAGTCCACACAGAAGGGTTGGAGGCAAAATTCAAACCCAGCACCTACGGACTGTGAGGCAGGCATACTAAGCACGCACACCACCAGGTTACCCATGGCATATCAAATGTAAATGTCACCATATACCGTATTTTTCGGATTATAGATCGCAGTTTTTTTCATAGTTTGGCCGGGTGTGCGACATATACTCCGGAGCGATTTATGTGTGAAATTATTAACACATTACTGTAAAATAACAAATAATATTATTTATCTCATTCTCGTAAGAGACGAAGCAAATGTCCGCAATCGTCACACACACGTCAGCAATCGTCACACACGTCAACCAATAAGAATTCGGCGGGGGCGGGTCATGGCAGAAGTGCATTGTGGGTCATGGGATGCTAACAGCTGCTACAACCGTAGCTATTAAAATGGATTATTTCAACATTGGCGGTAACTTATAAAAACTGAGAAGGGCTGAACTAAAATGGCACCGAAAAGGAAATCATATACTGCAGATTACAAGCCGGACGTAGTGAAATATGCAGCGATCGAGCAGCAGAAAGAAAGGAAACGGCGCATACCAGAGGCGACACCGGGGAGGAAGATTTCATCGGATTTAGCGATCGGGAGTGACAGATTGTTTGGTAAACGTATAGCATGTTCTATAAGTTATAGTTATTTGAATGACTCTTACCATAATATGTTACGTTAACATACCAGGCACGTTCTCAGTTGGTTATTAATGCGTCATATGGCATACACTTATTCAGCCTGTTGTTCACTATTCTTTATTTATTTTAAATTGCCTTTCAAATGTTTATTCTTGGTGTTGGATTTTATCAAATAAATTTCCCCCAAAAATGCGATTTATACTCCAGTGCGACGTATATATGATTTTTTCCTTCTTTATTGTGCATTTTCGGCCGGTGCGACTTATACTACGGAGCGACTTATTGTCTGAAAAATACGGTAACTATATGGACAAAAGTATTATAAGTATCCAGTGTCACATATATAATACTGTGCTTGGAATTCTGACAAAAAATTCAGACTTTGGAATCCCTGCATATGCACACCTCCACGCAATTTGTAAATATTAGGTGTGTGTATCTTTGGACACCTCACGTTTCGATTGTGATTCTGAGGTTAACGATTCAATTCAAAATTGTTTCTCAATTCAAGACAATTCTCGATTTACAAGCAATACTTTTTTAGTAACAAAGAGTGCCAGTTCTATTGTTAACTAAATTCCTCCGTCAGGGAGTCAAACAGCTCTGATTAATTGTTATATTACTTTAAAGACAACTGGCAATGTCTAAAAAATTTAAGGTTTTATAATGAATGAGAAAATGAATTTGAAATCTCATGTAAAAAATATACAACAAAGTGCAATAAATATTTCAATAATGAATAATAATAATAATATGTACTTGACCAAGTACTTGGCTCACCACCCATAGCAGGGGCCATAGAGGTCGGGTGCAGTGTGAGCTGGGCGGCAGCCGAAGGCAGGGCACTTGGCGGTCCGATCCTCGGCTACAGAAACTAGCTCTTGTGACGTGGAACGTCACCTCGCTGGAGGGGAAGGAGCCTGAGCTAGTGCGCGAGGTCGAGAAGTTCCGGCTAGATATAGTCGGACTCACTTCGCAAACAGCAAGGGCTCTGGAACCAGTTCTCTCGAGAGGGGCTGAACTCTCTTCCACACTGGCGTTGCACGCAGTGAGAGGCGACGGGCTGGGGTGGCAATTCTTGTTGCCCCCTGGCTCAGAGCCTGCACGTTGGAGTTCAACCCAGTGGACGAGAGGGTAGCTTCCCTCCGCCTTCGGGTGGGGGGACGGGTCCTGACTGTGGTTTGCGCTTACGTGCCAAACGGCAGCTCAGAGTACCCACCCTTTTTGGATTCACTCGAGGGAGTACTTGAGAGTGCTCCCCCGGGTGATTCCTTCGTTCTACTGGGGGACTTCAACGCTCATGTTGGCAGTGAAACCTGGAGAGGCGTGATTGGGAAGAATGGCCGCCCGGATCTGAACCCGAGTGGTGTTTTGTTATTGGACTTTTGTGCCCGTCACAGATTGTCCATAATGAACACCATGTTCAAACATAAGGGTGTCCATATGTACACTTGGCACCAGGACACCCGCAGTTCCATGATCGACTTTGTAATTGTGTCATCGGATTTGCGGCCTCATGTTTTGGACACTCGGGTGAAGAGAGGGGCGGAGCTTTCTACCGATCACCACCTGGTGGTGAGTTGGCTGCGATGGTGGGGGAGGATGCCGGACAGACCTGGCAGGTCCAAACGCATTGTGAGGGTTTGCTGGGAACGTCTGGCAGAGTCTCCTGTCAGAGAGAGTTTCAATTCCCACCTCCGGAAGAACTTTGAACATGTCACAAGGGAGGTGCTGGACATTGAGTGGACGATGTTCCGCACCTCTATTGTCGAGGCAGCTGATTGGAGCTGTGGCCGCAAGGTAGTTGGTGCCTGTCGTGGCGGTAATCCTAGAACCCGTTGGTGGACACCGGCGGTGAGGGATGCCGTCAAGCTGAAGAAGGAGTCCTATCGGGTTCTTTTGGCTCATAGGTCCCTGTCCTGAGGCAGCGGACGGGTACCGACAGGCCAAGCGGTGTGCGGCTTCAGCGGTTGCACAGGCAAAAACTTGGACATGGGAGGAGTTCGGGGAAGCCATGGAAAACGACTTCCGGACGGCTTCGAAGCGATTCTAGACCACCATCCGCCGCCTCAGGAAGGGGAAGCAGTGCACTATCAACACCGTGTATGGTGAGGATGGTGTTCTGCTGACCTCGACTGCGGATGTTGTGGATCGGTGGAGGGAATACTTCGAAGACCTCCTCAATCCCACCAACACGTCTTCCTGTGAGGAAGCAGTGCCTGGGGAATCTGTGGTGGGCTCTTCTATTTTTGGGGCTGAGGTTGCTGAGGTAGTTAAAAAGCTCCTCGGTGGCAAGGCCCCGGGTGCAGATGCGATCCGCCCGGAGTTCCTTAAGGCTCTGGATGCCGTGGGGCTGTCTTGGTTGACAAGACTCTGCAGCATCGCGTGGACATCGGGGGCGGTACCTCTGGATTGGCAGACCGGGGTGGTGGTTCCTCTCTTTAAGAAGGGGAACCGGAGGGTGTGTTCTAACTATCGTGGGATCACACTCCTCAGCCTTCCCGGTAAGGTCTATTCAGGTGTACTGGAGAGGAGGCTATGCCGGATAGTCGAACCTCGGATTCAGGAGGAACAGTGTGGTTTTCGTCCTGGTCGTGGAACTGTGGACCAGTTTGCCCAACCAGTCTACTTGTGCTTTGTGGACTTGGAGAAGGCATTCGACCCAGAGAGTATGGGGTATCGGACTGTCTGATTGTGGCGGTCCGCTCCCTGTATGATTAGTGTCAGAGCTTGGTCCGCATTGCCGGCAGTAAGTCGGACACGTTTCTAGTGAGGGTTGGACTCCGCCAAGGCTGCCCTTTGTCACCGATTCTGTTCATAACTTTTTTGGACAAAATTTCTATGCGCAGTCAAGGCGTTGAGGCGATCCGGTTTGGTGGCTGCAGGATTAGGTCTCTGCTTTTTGCAGATGATGTGGTCCTGATGGCTTCATCTGGCCAGGATCTTCAGCTCCCACTGGATCGGTTCGCAGCTGAGTGTGAAGCGACTGGGATGAGAATCAGGACCTCCAAGTCCGAGTCCATGGTTCTCGCCCGGAAAAGGGTGGAGTGCCATCTCCGGGTTGCGGAGGAGACCCTGCCCCAAGTGGAGGAGTTAAAGTACCTCAAGGTCTTGTTCACGAGTGAGGGAAGAGTGGATTGTGAGATCGACAGGCGGATCGGTGCGGGGTCTACAGTAATGCGGACGCTGTATCGATCCGTTGTGGTGAAGAAGGAGCTGAGCCGGAAGGCAAAGCTCTCAATTTACCCGTCGATCTACGTTCCCATCCTCACCTATGGTCATGAGCTCTGGGTCATGACCGAAAGGACAAGATCACGGGTACAAGCGGCCAAAATTAGTTTCCTCCGCCGGGTGGCGGGGCTCTCCCTTAGAGATAGGGTGAGAAGCTCTGTCATCCGGGAGGAGCTCAAAGTAAAGCCGCTGCTCCTCCACATCGAGAGGAGCCAGGCGAGGTGGTTCGGGCATCTGGTCAGCATGCCACCCGAACGCCTCCCTGGGGAGGTGTTTAGGGCACGTCCGACCGGTAGGAGGCCACAGGGAAGACCAAGGACACGTTGGGAAGACTATGTCTCCCGGCTGGCCTGGGAACACCTCAGGATGCCCCGGCAAGAGCTGGACGAAGTGGCTGGGGAGAGGGAAGTCTGGGCTTCCCTGCTTAGGCTGCTGCCCCCGCGACCCGACCTCGGATAAGCGGAAGAAGATGGATGGATGGATGGATCTTGAACTTTATTGAAACTGAGATATTATTCATCTCATATGTGCACCATATCTGACTTAACTAATATTAAGATATCTGTTGTGTTCAATGATGTTGACAGAGTTGGCTGGAAGTGAAGGAGTGAGTGTTGTTCGGGAGTTGGTAGCAGGAGCTGTTTGGCTTCTTTCAGCTCCGGGTGATGACGTAGGATATGGGCTTGGACATTTGAAGTGCTCCCCAAGTACAGTACTTGATTTTCTTTTTGTAGATTTTGCACACTGCATATGTCATGTCAAGCTCCCGCTTATCAGGGAAATTGTTGGACCCGAAGTACATCCAAACATTTGCCTTCAGCGAAGACGGACCTGGCTGTATTTCTTTGTCCTCCATGGTGAAACATTAGCAACATCTAAAGCTAGCGTGTAGGGCCCGCCCCCTTGCCGGAAATACACTACACAGGCTGTCACCACATAACCAGCTTGTAAGCGCAGATATGGATTGAAATATGAAAAAACTCTACTTTAAAATAGATAGATTTAATTTTCATTTTCTGAATCGATTTAGAATCTTTACAAGTAAGAATTGCAATTAAATTAAGAAAAAACATTTTTAGACACCCCTGGGTGCGAAATGTGCGTTAGTATGTGATGCCCTCTCCACGCCTCAAATTCCCCATATAAGGTCATGAAAAGTGATTTATGAAATCAGTGTGCATATTTAGGGACATTTGGACAAGTGGTAGAAAATGGATGGATGGGATGGATTGCATTGTTCACACATTCTAGGACGAAGAAGCGTATTTTTACGGGGTTGTATGCGGACGTACAAAAAACATGTTATTTGGAGGACATAGTAGTGGCATAATAGATAATATTAAATATAAAAAAATAAGATACCAAAGTACACCTTTTTATTTTTAGTGAGTGTGCTTTTATTATTGTTTTCTACTTGATACTTGACACTTAAATGGGAACTTTTTTATTTATTTCGCCAAACATTCACAACAACCTATTAGACAAGAATACGTTTGTTTTTTCTGTTTTTAATGCATTCTAATTGATAAATAAATGCTATCAAAAGTTTGCTTAGAATGGAGCCAGTGGGAATCACTCTGTTCTGCCTACAAAGCGCTCTAAAAAACACCTCGATCAAGGTTTTATATGCACACTGTAAGTATATATGTAATATATTCTGAATAACTTTTCATATTTACATATTTTAATCATTTTAAGCATTCAATAATTTCAAAAACGCATCACATTTTCTTTTTTCCTTACATTACATCTCTGATTACTACTAACCGCAGACATCATGAGAGCCAACAAACATAATAAAACATCACTTATTGTACAATGTCTGCTGTCACTTGACGGAATAGAAATTGAAAGAGTAAATGAAACCACATTTCGAGGTAAAATGATAAATGATAAAATGAACTAGAAATCTCATGAACATATATACAACATAAAGTAGCAAGAAACATGTCAATAATGAATAAAGCATGGCTAGTGTTACCATATCTGAGTTATCCATCCATCCATCCATCCATCTTCTTCCGCTTATCCGAGGTTGAGTCGCCGGGGCAGCAGCCTAAGCAGGGAAGCCCGGACTTCCCTCTCCTTAGCCATTTCGTCCAGCTCCACCCGGGGATCCCGAAGCGTTCCCGAGCCAGCCAGTCAGTTCCCGGGCCAGCCAGCCAGTCTTCCCCGTGGCCTCCTACAGGTCGGACATGCCCTAAACACCTCCCTAGAGAGGCGTTCGGGTGGCATCCTGACCAGATGCCCGAACCACCTCATCTGGCTCCTCTCGATGTGGAGGAGCACCGGCTTTACTTTGAGCTCGTCCCGGATGACAGAGCTTCTCACCCTATCTCTAAGGGAGAGCCCTGCCATCCGGCGGAGAAACTAATTTCGTCTGCTTGCACCCGTGATCTTGTCCTTTTGGTCATAACCCAAAGCTCATGACCATAGGTGAGGATGGGAACGTAGATCGATCGGTAAATTGAGAGCTTTGCCTTCCGCCTCAGCTCCTTCTTCACCACAACGGATCGATACAGCGTCCGCATTACTGAAGACGCCGCACCGATCCGCCTATCGATCTCACGATCCACTCTTCCCTCACTCGTGAACAAGACTCCGAGGTACTTGAACTCCTCCACTTGGGGCAGGGTCTCCTCCCCAACCTGGAGATGACACTTTTGGGGGGAGAACCATGGACTCGGACTTGTAGGTGCTGATTCTCATCCCAGTCGCTTCACACTCTGCTGCGAACCGATCCAGTGAGAGTTGAAGATCCTGGTCAGATGAGTTATTGTATATCCCATATCTGTATAACCCATATCTGAGTTATTGTGCAGAAATATGGGGAAATAACTACAAAAGTACACTTCATTCACTAACGGTGTTACAAAAAAGATCAGCTAAAATAATACATAATGTTGGATATAGAGAACATACAAATCCTTTATTCATTGAATCGAAAATACTGAAATTCCACAACATAGTGAATTTGCAAACAGCTAAAATTATACACAAAGCACACTACAATCTGCTACCAAATAATATACAACAATTCTTCTCAACAAAAGAGGAGAAATATAATATTACAGAAAATTTTAATTTCAAACATTTGTACGCACGTACAACACTTAAAACCTTCAGTATATCAGTATGTGGAATTAAATTATGGAATGGATTAAGCAAAGAAATCAAACAATGTACAAAATGTAATCCACTTCAAGAAACTCTTCAAACTTAAAGTGTTTACAAAGTACAAAGAAGATGATAAACATTCTGAATTTATTTCATCCATCCATTTATTTTCTAGATAATCTTACTTATCTCACCATATGAAATATAACTTACTTCCGTAATTATTATTTATGAATTGTTTATTGTTATTACTTATGGAGTATATTGTGAATAAATTGAAAACAAGAAGTGAACAAAAGTTTTAGCAACTGCTATGTAAAGCATGCAAACATTTTGAATAGAGAAACTGGAAATTGTGATGTATCATGCATGTTCGAAATAAACACAAACTCAACTCAACTCAACTAAGATGGCAACTGCTATAATATATATATATTTTCTCATTTATATGAAGAATTATTCATAATCCTTGCAAAGAAAAAAGGGGGGTGGATCCAAGCGGAGACCTAGCGTCTTTTTGTGTCTTTGTTGCCATTTCTGGGTCTAAATTGGATGTTAAAGTGTACCAACTCATCAGATTAGGTCTTCATCCTTCTACTTTTCAGGTGAGAGGCTTTATTTATGATCTAGAATAAACTTTTGCGAGCTCCGAGGCCTGAGAGCAGCTCACCAGCTGGGTGGAATAGAGGACCTCCAATTGACTATATTATAAGTGGACTTTTATTTACGTTTATTTACGAGGTAGAACGCATTAAAAAAAAGGAATTTTTCGTTTTGTCCCTCATAATAATTGTAAATGATAGGGAAAATTCCCCAAAAAGTGCAGTTCCCTTTTAACACTAAAATTAGTGTAATAAAACCATCTGATTTAGAAAGCAAAGAGACAGCTGTCATTAAAGGAGGCCTATAATGATTCTAATTCATCTTTAACACACTGACTGTGGTCTAGATCAGAGGATTTCAACAAAGGGTCCATAATCCCCAGGGGCTCCACATTGGTAAGGCGGGTGGGTCCTGAAATTTGGTCGATTAAACATTCTTTAAATGTATTTTTTATTTTCCCCTTTGAAGGTATCTCATATAGGGCTGCACAATTAATCCACATCAAAGTTTTAATTAGTGCGATTACGTAATCGCAACAGGCTGAGGTTTATTTTATTTTCTCCGGCGTCAGGCTGTTGGATTTAATTAACAAATGTTATCATTAAGGTTAATGTAAAATAGTAACACTTTCCACAATTTTATTTTTTTCGATTAAACACTACACACTACAAACAAAACTAAGAAAAAATCAATAAATGCAAGACACTAGTGTTTTTGTTTATTGATAAACTCACTTCCATTGCATAGAATTAAAACTATATTTTACTTAACCACTTAACATGTGTGTTGGCTGCCTGCATGTCTTCAAGACGTGAATATAGCAGGACCAACGCTTGCAGACAGGTGCTCACATTCTTTCAACTATGTGATTGATAAGAACATAACTTGATGTGGAAATCACTATACGCAATTTTTGGCCGTTTTGTGCGTACGCAGCCTTTATAGATGAGGCCTCTGATTATTACTTTTACTTCCGCCCGAATGCAGCTGAGATAGGCTCCAGCACCCCCCGCCACCCCAAAAAGGGACAAGCGGTAGAAAAAGGATGGACTTTTATCTCTTGGCAGGTATGGTATTGTCATACACTTTTCTTCTTACTGGTCACTAATTTTGTGTTAAGAACGTGTCATTCAATTTATGTTCCATTTATTTCCAAATGTGTTATGATGGGTTTGAGGGTAAGGCTCTGGAAAAGCCAATCTATTTCTTCCACAACAAACTTGCAACTTTATGCACTGCGCTTTGTGTACTTGAGCCGTCATGCTGCAGTTAAAAATGTTCTTAGTTTCAAACAAGGAAAATGTAAGGTTTAGCAAGAACTAAGGGGTCTATGTCTACCCCTCATGGTCTGATCAAATCATTGAGAGCTGTATCTCAAAACCATACAATGCAGTTTTTTCTTGTTAATGTTCTAACTGCTGAATGTTATAACCAGTATTCATCATTTAATCAGTTCATTTAAACTGTTTTTGAAAAATGCTGTGACACATTGCCAATAGTTAAACACAAAGCCAAATCATTTTCTTGGGCCTTTAATACACCAGCTGGCCTCTACATATGTGTGGATTACAAGGGTCATTAACTTCAGTAGGCTGTTAGAGGCTGGCAGCATTTTCCACCTTTGAAGTTCCTAAACGGTATGGCTCTAATGATTTTATCTCTTCTGTGAGCGATAGAGGCTTGTTATATGTACATAGATAATGTGTATGTGCAGGCAAGGAGTATTTAACATGTTCCTCCATCACTCTCAAGACTTTGAGTTGATATTTTATATCTCTTTGTGTTCCTCTGTTGAGAACAGCCTGCTAATTTTGTCCACTCATCATACAGGAAACAATTTGCAACAAAATTAGGTCTAATTGTCCATACATGTAGAAGGAATTTTGGCCTGTTAGTGAATACATCATACTCACATTATAGGAACTTGTTTCTGTGGGTGGTTTTAGTTTCACTGGGTGGTTTTGTGAGCGCACCCAGCTGTCGAAGAAGGTGCAGGTGTAGATATAATTTATGTACTCAGCAGGACATTTGGATATTGTGAAATCACAGCATTTTAAGAGCTACTTTGACACACACATTTCTGCATTTATCTAAAACAGTTGTGACCAACCTGTTTTGAACTAAGATATACTTTTAACATTGCCATTGTATTTAATGTTGAACTCTACCAGTGCTCATGTGATACTGTATCATTTGTAGCTACGCGTTTATTAAAAAACAAAAAACAAACAGAAAATTTTTCAGGTTTAAGAAAAAGTCGTAGAGTTGCAAGTCAATTGCAGTAAATTTATTTTTCCACCTCGGTGGGACCTCTAGCATTAAAAGAGCAGCTAGTTTCTCGTAGTCAAGGCAACTGACGCTTGATAACACACTTTGTGAAAGCGCGGCAAACATCTTAGCCTCTTGTATGGCTTTTACATCAGTGGCGGTTCGAGACTCCTGTGGGCCCAAGGTGGGATTTGGCCTGTGGACCCATGTCTAGTTAATGACTAATGGTGTTTGAAGGCCCCCTATTGGTTTAGGGGTCCTAAACAGCCACTTAGGTCAAGTATCCTCTGCTTTCAACGGCAAATATGTCATCAGCTCTTCTTGGGTGCTTATTTCATTAACAATTTTTTTTGCCATATCCGCCATATCAGTGATTCATCAACGAGAGGGAGAAACACTTACATGCCTTAATATTCTCTTTCAATTCCTCGACATTCTCTGCCCTCACCACACACCGTAGTGTAACAAAATGCAGCATATTTGCTTGTCCTTAACAAAGGCAACAATCTCTGGTTTGTCAGAATGCGTCTTTAGTGTCATTGAACACTTTTTTCACGACTGTGCCATCTTTGGAAGACTTACTGTTAAGCAATAATGCTCCGCAATATGATCCGTTGGTTGCCACGCTAACCATGTTGTGTTAGGCCTTGTAAAAATGGACTACTGCACTGAAAACTGACTTATCAAACCATACACTTTATGAGTACGTGGAGTCCTTTTAGTTGGATGCTGCTCCAGGTTGTTTATAGCGAAACCTTGACTTTGAATTTGAGTAAACAAAAAAACACTTTGAATAAACACCATTTTATCCCACGGTGTGTGAAGGGGTTTGAGGGTGACAGTGACACTCTGTGGGACAATTTAAGGGCTTCAGAGACTGAGTAGTAGTGACTGTGAAAGTCAATATTAGAAACCATCAGCGCAAAACTAAAATTGTGTCGTGCTTTGTCTTCACAGTGATTTGGAATATCTATTGTTGAAATGCAATCTAGCACCCTATGGGGATAAAGAAAGGCTTGCCATAATTATTTATGTATTTGATTATGAGATGTTGCCCACGACTTTTGTTTTTATGGTGAAGTAAGTTATTAGTTATTGGGGCTGTCAATCTTTCGGTGTCCCACGATTCGATTCAGTATCGATTCTTGGGGTCACGATTTGATTCAAAATCGATTTTTTTTTTCAATTCAACACGATTCTCGATTCAAAAACGATTTTTTCCCGATTCAAAAGGATTCTCTATTCATTCAATACATAGGATTTCAGCAGGATCTACCCCAGTCTGCTGACATGCAAGCAGAGTAGTATATTTTTGTAAAAAGCTTTTATAATTGTAAAGGACAATGTTTTATCAACTGATTGCAATAATGTAAATTTGTTTTAACTATTAAATGAACTAAAAATATGACTTATTTTATCTTTGTGAAAATATTGGACACAGTGTGTTGTCAAGCTTATGAGATGGGATGCAAGTGTAAGCCACTGTGACACTATTGTTCTTTTTTTATTTTATTTATAAATGTCTAACAATAATGTCAATGAGGGATTTTTAATCACTGCTATGTTGAAATTGTAACTAGTATTGATACTGTTGTTGATAATATTCATTTTTGTTTCACTACTTTTGGATTGTTCTGTGTCGTGTTTGTGTCTTCTCTCAATTGCTCTGTTTATTGCAGTTCTGAGAGTTGCTGGGTCGGGTTTGGTTTTGGAATTGGATTGCATTGTTATGGTATTGCTGTGTATTGTTTTGTTGGATTGATTAATAAAAAAAAATAAAAAAAAAATAAAATAAAATAATTAAAAAAAAAAAAAAAGATTTTTTAAAAATGAGAATCAATTCTGAATCGCACAACGTGAGAATAGCGATTCGTTTTTTAATTGATTTTTTCCCACACCCCTATTAGTTATGTATGGTACTTTCACTAAGACAATCCCCATTTTAGTCAGTGGAATGGCATGACCCTAAACTGAAAGTAAAACTAGTAGAAAATGTGGCTATCACAATAATGCATGGGTCTATACAGAGTCAATTAAATTAAGTTAATTATGATGTTGTTTGCTTCTCCTAGACTACAGTAAAATGACAATGTAATTCGATCTGATAGTATAACCCAATGAACACATTGGTAAGCACGGGCACATATTCATGCACGCACACACACACACACACACACACACACACACACACACACACACACACACACACACACACACACACACACACACACACACACACACACACACACACACACACACACACACACACACACACACACACACACACACACACACACACACACACACACACACACACACACACTCTCTGGGCTGATTGCTTGACTCTCATCCCCGGCCTTGAAAGATTTTCCCCTGCTATTGAAGTGGCATTTGTCCTTTTTGAGAAAGTTTTGGGTGTCCTTATCTACAGTAAGTAGGACAACCAGTAAATCCATCCATCCATTTTCTACCGCATGTCCCTTTCGGAGTCGTGGTGGGTGCTGGAACCTATCCCAGTTGCACTCAGGCGGAAGGCGGGGTACACCCTGGACAAGTCGCCACCTTATCGCAGGGCCAACACAGATAGACAGGCAACATTCACACTCACATTCACACACTAGGGCCAATTTAGTGTTGCCAATCAACCTAACCCCAGGTGCATGTATTTGGAGGTGGGAGGAAGCCGAAGTACCCGGAGGGAACCCACGCAGTCACGGGGAGAACATGATAATCGAACCCAGGACCTTCGTATTGTGAGGCACATGTACTAACCCCTGTTTCACCGTGCTGCCAACCACCAGTGAATGAGTAAAGCTATTTCAGGAATTTTCTGGCCAAGTATTGCCCCTGTCAATCACACAGCTAGAGTACACCATTCTCGCAGGATCGCCCTCTCATCCAATTTCTTCATCCACCTTTGTTATTTTGTAATCTTTCCTCATAGTTTTCTCTCTGCTTTATCACATTTAATTTTAAATTCCAAGAACCCACATTTCCTGTGTCACAGTCACTATCCTAGTCAGGCTTATCATATCCAGACCAACCCACCATCTGTTTATGTGTTGGAGAGTTTGCCAGTTGTGTTTCATCATGACTGACAGTAATTGGTACGCAAAGGCTCAAAGGAGCATTACCTCTAGAAGCAGCAATCCAAGAAGCAGTATCGTCTCTAAAAGCAGTTCACGTCAGGGCGAGGCTGAGTAGTGCTTGGCTGCTGAACAGAGCAACCACTGTTAGGAGAGGATAAGAAAATGGAAGTGGATGTATTTGTCAGTCAAAGTTAAGGACAGCTCTCACATGGCCGTTTGAATCCATCTCCGGATAACTGTAATTGTAGAAAATAGTGAGTGTATGGATGTGAGCAAGGATATGCTGCCTGTCTGTGGAAACTTGGCCCTTTTATAGGTGTATGTGTCCTTGCTGCCCTGATTGTGACGAGGCAGGGTTGAAACTATACTCTTGCAGATCATGTGACAGAAGAGAAAGCATCTTACATATTTAATCAGTGGCACATCAACAGTTAAAAGTTATTTGAAGATGTTGTAATTATTATGGTATTTTGTTTTAATTCTATACCAGTGTCTCATTAATCAATATATCTACCAAACCTTTCAATGCCATGCACCTATATACAACTTCAAAATGTTATTGCACTCTGGACAAAAGTGTAATCTAATTTGAAAAATTAGTGCGATTTATATTCAAATCAGTTTTCACCCCCTTTGAAACCTTATCTCACTGTATATTCATGATAATTTGGTAAAAGGTGCCAATCACCTGGTTAACTCTGGCATTCCAGATGTCCGCTAATTAGCAGAATTCCTTTCCTTCCTTTCCTGTTTCTAGCCAAAGTTGTATATATTATCAGATTTCCGCATAAAACCGCTAACTCGACTGCTCCCTGGCGCACCGTTGTTAGCTTCAAGCAACCAGCTAACCACGGTTAGCAGGCTAAGTACGAGAGTGCAGCCGAGTCCAGCCTACACTAACTGACTTGTTCACGCTTTCCGGCGCACCCTGACCAGCTGGCTCGAGTGAGACCTAGCTATACAAGCCATGCAGTAGAAATAATGCAGCCTGCACTAACTGGCATGTCCACGCTGTCTAAAAGTATCTTTTTTTTTTTTTCTAATGTGGAGATGTTCCTCTAACGGGGACAATCTCTTTAAGAGAAGTGTGCAATTGTTACATGAAGCCTACTCACGTTTATGCCGGTGTCAGAGTATTGATTCTTTCGGAGCTAGCGAAGCTAGGCTAAGCTAGCCTGCATGTAAAGCGATGAAAAGTCAAAGAGTGAATGTTTTGAATTATTAAAAAAATGTAAAGTATGGACCGTGCTATACAAAACCCAAAACCAGTGAAGTTGGCATGTTGTGTAAATCGTAAATAAAAACAGAATACAATGATTTGCAAATACTTTTCAACCTATATTCAATTGAATACACTGCCAAGACAAGATACTTAACGTTCAAACTGAGAAACGTTATTTTTTGCCAATATAAGCTCATTTGGAATTTGATGCCTGCAACATGTTTAAAAAAAGCTGGCACAAGTGGCAAAAAAGACTGAGAAAGTTGAGGATTGCTCATCAAACACTTATTTGGAACTTACCACAGGTGAACAGGCTAATTGGGAACAGGTGGGTGCCATGATTGGGTATAAAAGCAGCTTCCATAAAATGCTCAGTCATTCACAAACAAAGATGGGGTGAGGGTCACCACTTTGTGAACAAATGCGTGAGCAAATTGTTTAAGAACAACATTTCTCAACGAGCTATTGCAAGGAATTTGGGGATTTCACCATCTATCTACGGTCCATAATATCATCAAAAGGTTCAGCGAATCTAGAGAAATCACTGCAAGGCCGAAAACCAACATTGAAAGCCTCTGACCTGCGATCACTCAGGCGGTACTGCATCAAAAAGCGACATCAGTGTGTAAAGCAGGGGTCCCCAAACTTTTTGACTCGGGGGCCGCATTGGGCTGTATTTAATATATATATATATATATACACATACATACATACATACATACACTACCGTTTCATCACGTTTCATCAAACATATATTAATGTTGTTGCCCTAGGGCAGGGGTCACCAACGCGGTGCCCACGGGCACCAGGTAGCCCGTAAGGACCAGATGAGTAGCCCGCTGGCCTGTTCTGAAAATAGCTCAAATAGCAGCACTTACCAGTGAGCTGCCTCTATTTTTTAAATTTTATTTATTTACTAGCAAGCTGGTCTCGCTTTGCTCGACATTTTTAATTCTAAGAGAGACAAAACTCAAATATAATTTGAAAATCCAAGAAAATATTTTAAAGACTTGGTCTTCACTAACTGACAAAGAAACAGATAACAGATTTGGTGTCCAGTTCAAAGTGTGACATGATTTATTTAAACATTTGAGAGTTGACTTTTGTATTTTACATGAGTTATTTGTACAAACATGGTGCAAAGTAATTCATGATTTGTTAAAAAATGTTAGTGGCTAGCTAGTTAAAATGGGATATTGTGATTTCACAAGACTGTCTTAGAAGTGATCATTTGAAAATGTTCAATTTGAAAAATGTGCACTTAGAGAAAATATAAAAATAAAGTGTTGCATATTGATATGTATCTGTTTCTATATACATTTATTGTGAGAAATCATTAAGATGATCAGTGTTTCCACAAAGATAAATATCATTAATTATTAATAATAACATAAAATTAAAGGTAAATTGAGCAAATTGGCTATTTCTGGCAATTTATTTAAGTGTGTATCAAACTGGTAGCCCTTCGCATTAATCAGTACCCAAGAAGTAGCTCTTGGTTTCTAAAAGGTTGGTGACCCCTGCCCTAGCGTAAACTGGGTATAACACATGGCACTCTAACAAAGCTTAACGTATTGTTACTATAACAATCTACAAGGTTAATGTAGGTTGCTTCTCTTTCTTCCCCTCCATTTTTCTGCATTCTTTCGTATCTCAAGTTATCATTACGTATATGTATTGTTGCATTTGAACAACTGTATTGTTGATAATAAAGGTAAAGTATTGGTATTGTTCATTATCAATAGCGCTATTTCTATTGGTATTTGTATTGCTCCATTTTTAGTGTAATAATGCTCATTGTCATTTCTGTATTATTTTTTATTTTCGCTAACTGCTTATTTGCTATTACTTTTACCATCATATTTGTACATGTCGTATTTGCTGATGTTGCTCTGTTGTTGTTGTTGTGTTTGCTGTTGTTGTTTTTGTCTCTCTGTCTAATCCCCCTCTTGTCCCCACAATTCCCCCTCTGTCTTCCTTTTTTTCTCTTTCTATCCCCTCCTGCTCCGGCCCGGCTGCACCAAATGATAATATAAATACATTTAATAAAGTCAAATACAAATAAGGCAACAAGAGAAGTATCTTACACTTCTCTTTTCTAAAGTAAATCTGAACAGCCGATATGGGCATCTACATCAACTATATGATTTGCCTGAGTAGCTGGACAGGACAAAAAAAAAAAAAAAAAAAAGAAATCCCTAAATTACTTGCAATAGCTTGTTGAGAAATGTTGTTCTTAAACTGTTCGACAATTTGCTCACGCATTTGTTGACAAAGTGGTGACCCTCGCCCCATCCTTGTTTGTGAATGACTGAGCATTTCATGGAAGCTGCTTTTATACCCAATCATGGCACCCACCTGTTCTCAATTAGCCTGTTTACCTGTGGGATGTTTTAAATAAGTGTTTGATGAGCACTCCTTAACTTTCTCAGTCTTTTTTGCCACTTGTGCCAGCTTTTTTGAAACATGTTGCAGGCATCAAATTCCAAATGAGCTTATATTTGCAAAAAATAGCAAACTTTACAAGTTCGAACGTTAAGTAATTTGTCTTTGCAGTCTATTCAATTGAATATAAGTTGAAAAGGATTTGCAAATCATTGTATTCTGTTTTTATTTAAAATTTACACAGAGTGCCAACTTCACTGGTTTTGGGTTTTGTAACATTTTGAAAAGAGGATAGCACACAGAAGTTTACTTTTATTTTAGTCATTATCCATAATTTTGTTTTTTGCACGGAAAAAACCCAACACATTGTCATTTATTCTTAATAATCCAAAACGTGCATCTGAATGAATTTTGGTCTTGAGTCAAATAGTGTTAAAATAGTTTCACACACATAAAAAAGTTAATGACTGGTTATGTTTGTCCCCATGTTCATTGATATGTTAATAACAATATAATGGTTTTCTGTCTCAAAGAGGGAAAACTTACTATTGTATGTCCTGAAATAAATAATTGCTTTTTGTGATGTAGATTACCTACAGTTTTTGTAATGACACTCTGCAAATTCAGGGATGTGGGGGGTCTCCAAAACTTCTCAGTCCCAGGACTTTGCGTTAGGTAATGCGACCCTGCGGTCACACTCCGACCCGCTACTGTACTACTTTTGTTGACTTTTCCTTGTTCTTTTAACTGAATGATAGTTTATGTGGGCAATCAGGAATATGTGGCATCAGCCTTTCTCTAGTTCTGGAAGTCAACCCCCACAGTATTCTCTCGGTTTCTTGCATCACTTTCATCCTCCTCTTCATATTTTTATCAGATCCACCCTCATATACAGTACATTCTCAGCCCACTGTTTTCTCCTGTCTTCTTGGTGACAAAAGAGATTACTGATCATGAAGAAACAACTTCCATGCTGAAATTAGGCGAATGAATGTGATCAAAAATAACACATTTATAAAGTACGTTTTGTATCACGTTTAAAGTCCAGTTTGTCTAAAACAGTGATTCTCAAACTCCAGAGTGGTGTATAAAGAGAGTATGGCCAACTAAACAACAGGTGCCATGACTGCTACCAAGGATGTGTGTGGCTTTTCCCGCATGCATGCAATTGCTGTCATTTTGTTGTTAGTTTTCCTGACGTAATGAACCTAAATAATACGTCTTTGTATAGTTCTAAACATACTCCAGCTTATGAATTTAGAATAAAACATGCTTTTAATTTGTAAAATAATTTTTTTGGCCGTATTTGATGCACTCTGTTGCTACATTCCTGCAATGTTTTGTGACCAGCAGGCACTCTAACACGCATCCGACGACACAATGAACGTAAAAAAATACACAGAACGATAAAAAAAACAAAAACAACTACCGTAATTTCCGGACTATAAGCCGCTACTTTTTCCCCTCGTTCTGGTCCCTGCGGCTTATACAAGGGTGCGGCTTATTTACGGCCTGTTCTTCTCCGACACCGACGAAGAGGATTTCGGTGGTTTTAGTACGCAGGAGGAAGACGATGACACAATGATTAAAGACTGACTTTTCATATAGCGGTAGGCTGGTTATTTTGATAACGTACAGGCGAGCACTTTGTATTACTTTGCACCGTTGTATTATTTGTACTCTGCACGAATGCTGTTCGCCATGTCAAAGATGTGAAAGTTTGATTGAATGATTGAAAGATTTATTGTTAATAAATGGGACGCTTTGCGTTCCCAAACAGTCATCTCTGTCCTGACAATCCCCTCCGTGGTAGCAGGAACCCCTATATACTACGCTAATTACACATCAAAACCCTGCGGCTTATAGTCGGGTGCGGCTTATATATGGAGCAATCTGTATTTTCCCCTAAATTTAGCTGGTGCGGCTTATAGTCAGGTGCGGCTTATAGTCCGGAAATTACGGTATTACCCTCATTTTGCCAAAATCTTTTTTTTTTTTTTTCTTCATGCAATGACATAAAAAAGTATAAAGTTGACAACACATAATAATATAACTTAATATAGTGCAAAAGGTAATGTATAGTATGTAATGCATGATTGTCCAGTTTTGCCTGAAAGGGAGTGGGAATAAGATAATTTGTTTAATCCCACCCTCAATTCTCCATTCAGTGCTTATTCACATGAGTTTCACTCTTACTTTGTTCAAGGATTATAATACAGATGTTGTATCATAGTGGCATTAACACAGATAACAATAATTATTACACTGTAACAATAATTTGTATCAACAACGTAGGAATAATGAATATACCAAAAATGGTAATAGGCAACATAGCAATAATGGTAATAGACAACATAGCAATAATGGTAAGGAAACATTGAGCACATGTTAACACTTTGAGACAGAGTATAGCAGCAGGTCAATTTAAAGACCCTCAACTCTATTTTTGAACCAGACCCCATGTTTGTATAATAGTTTAAATCGATTAATAGTTTGGCATTGCTTGTGTTGTAAGTCCAGTTTGTTCCATAGTTTTACTCCGCATACAGACACACACAAACGTTTACGAGGGGTTTGAGCTCTCTGCAATATTAAATATCCAAAGCCTCTCAAGTTATGAGACTGCACTCGTCTTATAAAAAATCGTTGTATATTAGGCGGCAATAATTTGTTAAATGCTTTATATAAGATTATTAATGTATTATATTTAACAAGGTCATCAAATTTGAGCAACTTTGATTGCATAAAGAGATTATGAGTATGTTCTAAATAACCAATGTTGTGAATGATCCGCACTGCTCTTTTCTGTAATATGATCAGAGGATGAATTGTGTTGTGGTAAGTATTCCCCCATACATCAACACAGTATGTAAGGTATGGGAGTACCAAGATGCAGTATAGAGTACGGAGTGCATTTTCATTGAGGTATAGTTTTGCTTTGTTTATAATTGAGAGGCTTTTGGAGATTTTTGTTTTAATGTGTCTGACATGAGGTTTCCATGATAGTTTACTTTTAATTATTACTCCCAAAAATGTATTCTCATTTACGATTTCAATTTGGGTACCATCAATACTTATTTTCTGTTCAGACGTTATGTTGCGATTTCCAAACATCACTATCTTAGTTTTATTTATATTCAAAGATAATTTATTTGTGTCCATCCATTTTTTTACTATGTTTAGTTCTGTGTTTACTGTATTTATGCGCTCATTATAGTCATCACTACTATAGAAAAAATTTGTGTCGTCTGCAAATAGTATACATTTCAGTACTTTGGATGTATTAAACATATCATTAATATATACATTAAACAGTTTTGGCCCCAACACGGACCCTTGGGGGACACCACAAGCAATGCCAAGAGTATCAGATAAAAATTTACCCATTTTAACAAACTGTACCCTCCCTGTTAAATAACTTTTTAACCAGTCACCAGCCAGCCCCCTAATTCCATATCTTCCCATTTTATCTAGTAGAATTGAATGATTATTGGTATCAAAGGCTTTCTTTAGATCAATAAAAATACCAACTGCATATCTTTTATGCTCCAGTGCATTAGTAATTTCTTCAATGGCTTCAGTTATCGCCATTGAGGTTGTTCGTTTGGACTTAAAGCCATACTGACCTTCATTGATTATATGATGCTTCTCAAGAAAAGATTCAAGTTGAGAGTTAAATAGTTTCTCTAAGATTTTTGAGAACTGAGGCAAAAGAGAGATTGGTCTGTAATTGGTGAAAGCGTGTTTGCTCTCACTTTTGAAGAGCGGAGTTACCTTAGCGATTTTCATTTGACTTGGAAAGTAGCCAGTCTGGAATGATAGGTTACATATATAAGTTAAGGGTTTTACAATATGCAGTATAACTTTTTGAACCAATATCATGTTGATATCATGGCAGTCAGGGGAGCAGTCAGTCTTCATTAGCTTTGGACCAACAATCACAGAGAAATTGTGAATTTTGTGTGAAGAATGTCAACTGTGGTGACTGCCTCCAATGTATTTGTAATCACTGTATGTATCATACATTATGTTTTATTATTACTGATCTTTCTTTTTGTAACATGCTCAGTGAATAAGTGTACTTTCAATCAATCAATCAATCAATCAATCAATCAATCAATCAATCAAAGTTTACTTATACAGCCCTCAATCACAAATGTCTCAAAGGGCTGCAGAAGCCACAACGACATCGTGGGCTCAGATCCCAGTCATTGAGGTGATCACCTGAAATCGAGTTGACCATAGTCCCTTTATACACGACTCTGTCAAACTGTGTGCGCGGGCTCCCTATTGTGGTATACCAAATAATCACGTGATTAAAGTACAGTGTTTTATTTTTTTATATTCTGTATTATGTTACGGTTCAAACTGTGTGTAATGTTACGGTGGCCAAAAATATTAAATACACTTGTTTTTGTACACTTTTTTTTTTTTAATGAATATTAGGCCTACTATGCTACTGCTTTTTAATGTTGGTCTTTATGATGGTACTTGGAGAGTCAGGAATTTTCTGAAGTGGTACTTGGTGAAAAAGATGTGAGAACCACTGGACTCTAAAATTTAAGCACCATCACCATAATTTTGTGTTCTACATTTGAGGTGCGTTAAATGGGCTGCTTAGCTGTTCTGTACTGTTGCCTTTCCATCTGTGAGCATTCTGTAGCCCATTATAGCATCAACCTAGTCTATAGCGCTTTAGACAGCAGCTTGAAAAAACAGTTTAGAAAGTGCTAAAACACTTGGGTGGAGAAAAGTAGGGGTCGATGCACAAATACATAAAAACTGTAGACTTCCCAGTCCATCAAGTAACGCTATGTGCAGACTAGTAATGGAAGACAACTGTACGATGGTTTTAAAGTGACATTATTGTCATCTAAACGTGGCCTACCTTGTCACTTTTCTCAGGCTGAACTGCATAGTTCTTGGTCGCTGGGGTTGTGCGGGTTGGGATGCAGTTTTAGCAGCAAAGCTTTTGGGCTCCCCAGAACAAACACAGAACGGTCCAAAATAAAGCCCCTTCAGAGACCACGTGGAAAAACCATAAAGTAGAGTTATAGGGGTCACAATTGGGATGAGACCCTTAATGGTCTATGCAGTGGAAATAGTAAAGATGTACAGAAGGAACTGTTAAATAATATGTAGACGTGTGAGCAAATATGTACTTGAATATTGTTCACTTTAAAATAAATCAATGGTCGGCTAAGCAGCATCATCTTTGTGATGATTTATCCCACATGTGTCCCTTTGTGGAACTTTTTAAATGTCTAAACATGCCGAAGATCAATTAAACACACATGCACTGTAACCATGGCTTGGCTTGGTTGGCTGCTAGTTTGAGGCTGCTAAGATGTCCAGAAACAACACATGGCTTTCTTTTCGTTCCGAGCTTGTCTCACCTCAGGGTTACACATTTACTTAAACCACTTAACCTCACATTTTAATCGACACACACAAATAAACACACATACGTACAGAGACACAACCATGTAGCACTACCAACGTTCTCACACTATGTAGAGCTGTTTTCTCTCCTTCTCCTTTAGAGCAGTAAAACCAAAAAGCAAATAACTTGGACATTTCCGTGCACCGATTCAGCACACAAAATTTGACATGAAACAGTTACTCAAGGTAACCGCCGACTTTTAACATTAAAGGTTTTTGGGGGTGTTGACATGAATATGCAGTGAACATGATTGCCAGACAGGAAGCTGTTAAATTTGAACCAGTATGGTGCTGTGTTAAGTGGTGCTTAAGTTCTAACACTAATACTCAGAAGTCTGATAGGCTCTAATGGGAAAAACACGCATACATGCTAGATTTAAAAGAACTGTGGATATTTTAAAAGACATATTTGATACACACTCTGTATTTTGTAGCTTAATTATAGCTTTGTTGCACGTCAGTGTCCTTTATGCTATACGTTTTCTTGAGACAAAACCTGCATTCAATATTTCTGAGTATAATGATAACAACACTGATGCTGCAAACATTATAGTCCATTCCATTCGGTGGGAGTGGAGTTACGTTCTAATGACTACCATACAGCTGTCCTCAATCTAAAAAAGAAGTTATGTAGGAGTTGCAAAAGCACAATGACAAACGGCTAAAAAAGTTTACTGCAGTATTTGATTGTTGACAAAAAAGCTGATTTCTGAGAACAACTTTTTATTCAAACATGATTTAGCACCTCTGTAGCACTGGGGATGATCAGGAATAATATTCAAAGGAAGAACATTTGTTCATGAGGATTATATCTTCAAGTGTGCGTTTGTTCATCTGTGCTATAAATGGTAATGGTGATGGATGGAGTGTGCACGCTTAGCTTGCTCATACTTTTCTTTTCTGGGCCATAAATCTATCCACTTGTACAATATGATTGACTTTCCCGCTTTGGCAAATCAAAAGTATTCATTCCTATTGTGTCAGTAAATCATGAGTTATGTGTGCATGTTACATCTGTGTTTTGGTTGTTACCTCTGTGGCCTGTGGGTAAACGGTTATGGTGCAAGGGTTTTATGGACAGATGTTACCGTGGACTGGCACTCTGCCCCATACCTCAAATACGGCCTACTCTTCATTCATTGTCTACAGCTACCTCTGAGGCGGTTTGTCTCTTTTATGAGGCATCATCAGACTTTAGACTGCATGCCGTTTGGTTTTAGGCTTTGATGACAGACTCCAAATTATCTTGTCATAAGACAAGACAGGCCATAGCTGCAAAGATCAGGGGCCTTAATTGTTAAAACTGTGCGTGGATTCCAATGTAAAACATCACGTTAGCGCAATCCTCAAAATGTGCGTATGCTAAACATAATGCTAAAATGTTCTCATCATACTACCAACTAGGGTTGTCCTGATACCAATATTTTGGTACTGGTACCGGTACCAAAATGTATTACGATACTTTTTGATACTTTTTCATGCTTTTCAAAATAAAGGGTAGCACAAAAACATTTCAACATTGGCTTTATATTTAACATAATAGCTTACAATACATTAAACATACTGTGTGTTTCCTATTGCAATCAAAGAAGAGTTTTGGCATTAAATAAGATAATAAACATACTAGACAACTTCTCTTTTAGTAAGTAAGCAAACAGGTTACAAAGGCACCTAATTTAGCTGCTGACGTATGCAGTAACATATTGTGTCATTTCTGGTTGTAATATTTTCTCAGAATTATGAAAATTATAGAACATGATCAGTCTGCTTGTTCATTTACTTTTGATATCTGCTTACTTTCTGTTTTAACAAGTTCCAGCTACACTTCTGTTAAAATGTAATAATCCCTTATTCTTCTGTTGTTTGATACTTTACATACGTTTTTGGTGATACTACAAATTTTGGTATTAATCCAATACCAAGTAGTTACAGGGTCATACATTGGTCATCATTAAAGTTCTCCTGTGTCCAGGGACGTATTTCATCGGTTTATCAACAACAAAAAAGACAAAAGATGTGATAATAAAAAATATTGACGTAATCAGTGTAATTGTAATCATCGACGATGTACAGCTCTTGTACTTGGTATTGTTACAGTAGATGTCTGTGTATGTTGATCCACCCATGGCATTTGTTCACATTCGGGAGCGTGAGCTTGCTTTTTGTTAGCTATTGTATCCTCCTACAGTGTGTGGTGAAGCATGTTTAGCTACTCCTCGTCCTGCAGGGATGATACCTGTAAGAAACGTCGTTTATTTGTCACCATGGAGTCGAGGATTAGTGATTTACAAACAGCTAAAACTCTACGGACTGTGGCTGGACGTTAGCCGCTAGCTAGCTAACGGCTAACAAGAGCAAAGGCATTTCTTGCAGAGCGGCGCTTCAGTGTTTGTAGCTTCAACTTTATCGTTACCATCCATCCATCCATCCATTTTCTACCGCTTATTCCCTTCGGGGTCGCGGGGGGTGCTGGAGCCTATCTCAGCTACAATCGGCTGGAAGGCGGGGTACACCCTGGATAAGTCGCCACCTCATCACAGGGCCAACACAGATAGACAGACAACATTCACACTCAGATTCACACACTAGGGCCAATTTAGTGTTGCCAATCAACCTATCCCCAGGTGCATGTCTTTGGATGTGGGAGGAAGCCGGAGTACCCGGAGGGAACCCACGCAGTCACGGGGAGAACATGCAAACTCCACACAGAAGTTACCTTTAAAGCCAAAATGCGTCCATTCTTCCTTTTCTATCTCCATGCTGTTTCTGTGTGTGGTGCCTAACATGCACCTTTGTTCTTTTACCAGCAATGTCACAACATATGTAAAAAAATCTGAATCAGTATAGTTTTGTTTTTAATTCCTTAGTACTGCGGTTCTTTATTAGTACAGCACTACTACAAGCATGTATTTTTAAGTGCCAATAATTGTGCAGGGACATCCAATGTTTCAAGCAAATATTAAAAAAAAACCACTTACAGTTGAGTGCCACTAAATTTACACTTCAGTGTCTTTTAACTATTACTTGCTAAGAAGCAATGTCCACCACAGTGGACAGTTTGGAAAATGCTGATTCTCAGAAAAGTAAACTAACAATTTAACTGTTAATGATGTAAATACAAAGCAAACTGATGTTTGTTTTCGGTGGCTTCAAATATCTGGCTGACAGTTGACATTATTGTGACTTTTTGCATTAGTGTTCCTAAAAAAGGGACCCACGCACACATATTGTACAGCAGATCTTTACAGATATATATATATATATATATATATATATATATATATATATATATATATATACTATATAGTATATATATATATATACACAGTATATATATATATATATATATATATATATATATATATATATATATATTTTAGTAATCATATATATTTATAGAAATATGTATATATATTTTTAATTTTTTTTGTAATCATATATATATATATATATATATATATATATATATATATATATATATATATATATATATATATATATATATATATATATATATATACATGTGTATATATATATATATATATATATATGTATGTGTGGGAAAAAATCACAAGACTATTTCATCTCTACAGGCCTGTTTCATGAGGGATTTCCTCAATCCTCAGGAGATTACGCTCTACCACGGTATCGAGCACTATTTTTTGGATAATCTAATTAAGACATATATATATATATATATATATATATATATGATTACAAAAAAAATTGTGTTACCATAATTGAATGAAGATTAATCACAGTGTTGGTTTTGATTGCCGGAAGGCAGAACACATTACAAAACATACTTTTCACTGTTTGGCCAGACACAAAATCAAAGATATAAGACTGAAAGGCACACTTAAAATCCTTTATTTTTTTCAAATCATCAGTGTGTCTTATAACCCGTTGTGCCCAATGTACGGATTAATTCTGTTTGTGCTTACTGACCTCGAATCAATTGTATTTTGTACATGGTCTCATGATAAGTGTGACCAGTAGATGGCAGTCACACATTAGAGATGCAAGTTGACACCTGCTCAATAAATGACGCTAGCAAGTATAGGTTAGCAAGCAAGCCTAAAACTTTGTTGTTTAAATGAAAATATAGAACATTACACACGGCGCTCAAAAATCTGTCGGTTTTAGTACGACTTTAGTAAGCTACGAAGCCAAACCGTTTGATGTCTGTGCATTACGGCTATCGTAGTCAGACGTATTCTGCTTCAACATACGGGTATTAATATTGTGTGTGTATAAGGACCCCAAAACTGCACCTATTAGGAGACATATTATCCAGCGTTTTGTTTCACAATATTATGCAAAACCAGCTTTTCTTACCTATTGATTCCTGCTGTTGTGTATTTCTGATCTGCATAAGTCCCAAAAATGTGCGTGCGTCTGCCATTGTGGCCCGAACCATAGTCAATAAGCCCCTTCTTCTTTTTCTCGATCCCCTTGTTGTGGGGCATTCATCCTTCGCTGTTGCCATTTCTAATATAATTTAGCGTACAGTTCTAACTTATATCTGTCAGTAATCTCGCAAAGGAAGCGCTAAAAACTACTGGTACAGCAAAGACGCTCTCTCTCTCTCTCTCTCTCTCTCTCTCTCTATATATATATATATATATATATATACATATACAGTATATAAATCCATCCATCCATCCATTTCCTACCGCTTATTCCCTTCGGGGTCGCGGGGGGCGCTGGAGCCTATATCAGCTGCATTCTATATATATATATATATATATATATATATATATATATATATATATATATATATATATATATATATAGAATGCAGCTGATATAGGCTCCAACACCCCCCGCGACCCCAAAAGGGACAATCGGCAGAAAATGTATATGTATATATATATATATATATATATGTATATATATATATATATATATATATGCCTGGGCTGTCAAGTGATTCATTTTTTTATCAGATTAATCACACTGTTGAGGTGTGATTAATCATGATTACGGCTACAGTAGTAATGATTAATGACAGGTTATTACTCGCTTGCATATTTAAAATGTGTTGAAGGAAAAACCCCGATATTTAGACACAAATGCAATTTTGTTTTCAAAATGTATTCCAAGCCCATTTTCAAACGTTTTACTGAACTGCAAGTCATTAATTTGCCTAAAACTTGGTGACAGTAAGTATAGTAAGAATTAAGTGCGCTTTTTCAAAGTATTTTTGATAATATAGCAAACAAGCTACAGACAGTAAACACACTCATAAAGAACTTTACATAGTGCAGTATTTACATCTACATTTACCTTTCCTTTAAAAAAGAAAAAGACACATCATAAAATAATATGTGCATCCTTTAGATGCATTAAAAATAAGCAATTAAACCCAATTAAACATCTTGAAAAGATTGTATTTTATACCCTCTCAATTGTTTAAAATGGGTACAGTAGATAGCAAGTCATGTATAAGTTGTCTGACAGCTGAAGGAACTCTAATTCATTTACCATGGGAATGTCAAAAATAATGTGTCTGTTGTGAGAATTGTCTTGTTTGTTCATCCTAGGCCACCGTAGGTCACATGAGGTGTGTCACCAGAACCGCTATTGTTAGCCAAGTTAGCTGCTCATGTGTGTTGAAGTAAGGACAGCTGAGGGGAGGGGAGCCGTGTATGAAACACGCTCAGATTCTAACGTGTCATGGTGTCAGAGTTAAGGACTACACGGCTGCATTCACCAAATAAGTTTGGTGAATGTATATTAGAAGTATATTAGGGCTGTTAACTATAAATTTTAATAACGGCACTCATTTTTTTAACGCCCGATTAACGCACAGGTGTCCTTTCTCTTGTTATATTCTTATTTTACTGTTATATTTGTATTCTCATTGTTGCTTTTTATTTTTATTCTATTGTAATATTTTTCTATTTTGTTTCCATTTATACCCCCATTATTTACTTTTTACTTTTTAAATTCGATCTCAATTCTGTACACTGCTGCTGGAATTTTAATTTTCCTGAGGGACCTCTCCTGAAGGAATCAATAAAGTACTATCTATCCATCTGTCTATCTTTTTTACCCCCAGGCCGTGCCGTAGCAGGGAAACTTGGCTGAAGTTCACTAGCTCGTGATGAGCCACAAGCGGGAAAATAGCGAGCAGAAATGGACATAGGAAAGGATACATTATGTATATATCAGGTTCAAAGCATGACATGCACACTTATGGAGATAAGGTATGACACCAGATTACAAAATCGGTGTTTGGAGTTATTTTTGGTCTCAATCAACCGTTTAATAGTAGCATGGCGACAGTTGTATCTACTTTTGAATCCTTCTGTTCGCAAATATCTGTCACATGCACACTGGATCGGTTCGCAGCTGAGTGTGAAGCGACTGGAATGAGAATCAGCACCTCCAAGTCAGAGTCCATGGTTCTCGCCCGGAAAAGGGTGGAGTGCCATCTCGGGGTTGCGGAGGAGACCCTGCCCCAAGTGGAGGAGTTCAAGTACCTCGGAGTCTTGTTCACGAGTGCGGCGTCTTCAGTAATGCGGATGCTGTATCGATCCGTTGTGGTGAAGAAGGAGCTGAGCCGGAAGGCAAAGCTCTCAATTTACCGGTCGATCTACGTTCTCATCCTCACCTATGGTCATGAGCTTTGGGTTATGACCGAAAGGACAAGATCACGGGTACAAGCGGCTGAAATTAGTTTCTTCCGCCGGGTGGCGGGGCTCTCCCTTAGAGATAGGGTGAGAAGCTCTGCCATCCGGGAGGGGCTCAAAGTAAAGCTGCTGCTCCTCCACATCGAGAGGAGCTAGATGAGGTGGTTCGGGCATCTGGTCAGGATGCCACCCGAACGCCTCTCTAGGGAGGTGTTTAGGGCACGTCCGACCGGTAGGAGGCCACGGGGAAGACCCAGGACACGTTGGGAAGACTATGTCTCCCGGCTGGCCTGGGAACGCCTCGGGATCCCCCGGGAAGAGATGGACGAAATGGCTGGGGAGAGGGAAGTCTGGGCTTCCCTGCTTACGCTGCTGCCCCCGCGACCCGACCTCGGATAAGCAGCAGAAGAAGATGGATGGATGGATGCACACGTGTATTAGCCCTGAAAAATGAAAGCCAATAATACCAAATATCTCATCCAGCCCGAGGAAAATGTTTTACAAAGTTTAACTTCAAATTGTGACAAATATAGACAGTTATTTGTTGAATCTGTTCTCTGAAACCACTATTGGTAACCATCATTGGTGGCATTCTTAGATTTACCCATGACATTATGAGGAGAAGCAGAATAGAAGTCGATGGATAGATCAGTTGTATTAACAAGTGATCTCCTTCTGGTATTTCAGGATGTGACCACATTTGATTAACTGAAGAAAAAAAAGGCGGTACTTCACAGTTGAGCACAGCGAAAACCCAAAGTCCAGGTCAGGATCAGGGTCAAAGTAATTTTTATTGTCACGTTAAGGAAATTTGTGTTTTTTTATCACACCACATAATGAAAGTGTCAATCTCATTGTGATATGTACAAGAGTTCATGTCCCTATGCAGAAAACTCACAATTACTGTGTCATCTGCAAATTTAAATATACAATTATTAGGATGTACTTTCCTGAAGTCATTAGTGTAAAGTGTAAAAAAGATATGTGGAAGTACACAACCTTGTGGAACACCTGTATGACAGTGTCTGATTAACCTTCACTTGCTGTGTGCGGTTAGTTAAAACCTAATAAAACCATTTAATCAGGGTAGTGCTGACATTTAAGTCTTTCACTTGTTCTAATACCAAATGGGGTTGCACAGTGTTAAAAGCTGAGCTAAAATCAATAAATACAGTTCGAGCATAAGCATCGAAATCAACAAAACAATGAACTCACTTGGATAAGATTTATATTGTATAATTGCTTGGCCAAAGCACAGACCTTTATCAATTTCAATCTGCTGGGTTATGTAGCCACATGTTTTTCTTCAATTCGATGTTCCTGTAAAGACTATCACGTTAGAATAGAACGGGTAGTGATATGTTTTATATTGGTGTCACTGTTTGTTATTTTTTATATATACAGTTGATATTGTGGTGTATCTTTGTATACATGTTTGAAGGTCACAAAAGATCAGGACATTTTTGGTGTATCAGGAATATTTTCTGGATCACTGGCCCAAGTAAATTCTCACAATAAGTATACTCGTGGCAATGCAACAGTGCCTATGTATGTTTCCACCAGATTTGGCCTATCGTGGTCTTTCCATCTTCTCTAGTTCTTCCGTCTTGTCTGTGGTCGACTTATATGGACCCTTTGTTGTTTATAGCGGCCCAGAGGCCACGGTGGGCCTGATACCTTTGCACATTTTGCTGCCAGAAAAACTTTTATGTTGAAATATGAGTCAGAAAAAGGGAGGTGAGGACAAAAAATATGTTTTCTTTGAGCCTCTGTTTTCTACTAGGGTCCAGAATGCACATTTAGCTACACTTGAAACAAAAAGGAAGTTGGCTCAAGTAGATGTCAATACATGTATCAAACCTGCAAATCTACAGAGATACTTTCTTTTAAAGTTGCGCCAAATATTTCCAATTGTTTTGGATTTTGCAACCACAGACTGTTTAACACATTTCAAGGTTTTTGGCTTGTATGTTATGGGCTTGAGGGAAGAAAGTAATTTTGAAAGGGCAGGGGGAGTGTTTTGGGGGATTATTGGTCAAAATTTTGTATTGATTTTTTTTTGACCATCTTCAAGCTGCTTTCTCTTCAGAATGCGCAATTTTGTGGGCAGGCCTATATACATGCCAAAGCCCTCCTCCAGGCCAAGCCCTGCTCCAGCCAAGCTCCCTTCTCTGCGTCTCTACCCCGTCAGCCATGTTGTAGCTACTAGCACTTCCATATTAAGAACCGTGGATGACCTCAGTGGTCAAGGCACTTTTAAGGGGCCCAAATCCCTGCCTTCCACTCATGGGACAGAGAGCAATACAGCAGGGCTAGATCTGACCTTTGGAAGAGGTATCAAGGCTGCTAAAGTAGAGTATAGAGGAAATTAGAGGCGCATCTGGACAACAAAGCCTCACGGTGGGTTTGGAAAGGCATCCAACACCTGACGAGCTACAGAAATAACTCATTGGCAGACTGTAAGACACATAAGACTCGCTAGCGGTGCGATTCAATCAATTATCTGCCCGTTTTGTGTCATCCAGACCAGCTACACCCCAGATGCCCCTCCTACCCTCTAGACCTCAAGTGCTTGTCCTCCAAGAACATCAAGAACATCACCAAATACAGTATTGCCTCAAGACTCACAGCATGTTTTTGCAGAAGGACCCTTATCTTTTAACAGCAGCAGGAAACTCCTGAATGATGCGGAATATTAATACACTGCGTGGAAAGAGCCAATGTTGTTTGGTGTGTGAAAGGAGAGCTAAGTGAGCTATGCTGTTCGTCATTCTAGCTGTTTAGTTGTCAGCAGATAAAGCCGCTATTATATTGCTTGAATCCAACCTACTGAGTGGTCTGTCACTGATGTTGATAGTCTATGTATAGAGATAAATCTTAGATTCCCACCATCATTATTGACATTTTTTGTTAATCTCTCTGTGTTTTAACCCATATAGTACTTAAGTTTCCTGTCGTCTATCCATCTCAAATTTCGTTTTTTTTTTTTTTTTGGCAGCGGTCGATGCTTTTAAAGGTATTAGCTGGGTGTCCTTATTGTACTATCCCAGCTTAGTGGGCCAGTGCAGGTGAGAGTGGGGATTTCCTGTTCAGCCTTTCTAGTACATTCTTGCGAAATTGCTCCTTGCCAGGTGGAGTGAGAGAGGAGAGGCACTCTTCGCACTCATGTTGCAGAAACTGCACTTCAACACGCATTGATGTGAACACGAACATGCCAAAAGTGCAAGGGTTAATGGTGTCGATCGGTTTGTGTGTGTGTGTGTGTGTGTGTGTCAATGCAATAAGGAGAGGGCAGGACTAAACTCAGTTTTAGACTTTGGTTGTCTGCCAGAAGAGCAATATACAACATGCTGCAACATCCTACACAGGGGGGTCCTGGCCTGCATCTAACAACTTTTCTTGGGTGCCTGCGGCCCGTGTGGTGCACTCTTGTTCAACGCACCAATTTTCTATCTGGTAAAAAAATTGCTCTCAGTCTGTATTTAAATACCCATTGCAAACATACTGGTTATGTTTTAGATGCTACAGAAGAGAGATGCACTCATCTTCATACTCATGACATCCAGTGGATTGTTTTATGTGGGCTTCCCCACTGCAGGCAGTAAAAATGAACGTTGATGTACAGCCAACAGACGTTAGTGTGTGAGTGTGTGGACAGTAAGATGTTTGGCAGCTCCGGCCATCGTCATACATCATCAACAGCACAATCACACACACTTGCAAAATAACTTTTAATACTATGAAAAATGTCCATTGGAGTCCTGGTATTACACCTAAGACAAAACTATTTCCTAATTTACTGTATTATTGTTTATCAAAAATTCATTTCAGCTTTTTTTCCTGTGTTTTTCTTGGCTGTTTTCAAAGAAATACATCAGTGAATTTGCAGGACACACATTCCGAGTCACTAATATGCGGGGATCCACTGTAGTAATCCTTATTGTTTCTCTTGTCAACTCAGTAAACTCGACTTGTTTTCTAGGTAGATGCCCTCAGAGTGCGTTTAGAGGAAAAAGAGCAGTTCCTGACGAAAAAGAACAAGCAGCTTCAGGACCTGACTGATGAAAAAAGCACCCTAACGGGAGAAATCAGAGACATGAAAAATATGTTGGATGTCAAGGAGAGGAAGGTCTATGTCCTTCAGAAAAAGGTATGTGCACACTCCTGCTGTGCAGACTAAAGACGCATGTGTCTCAAGTGTATTATTAGTGCTGTCTCTCATTGCTCATAATTGAAATTAGGTTAAATTGAAATTGCTTGTAAATAACCAAACAAACATGTTTCATGAAGATATTAGATAATTGTTTTGTACTGAGAATTTTAGTTAACAAAATAATACAATCATTACTTAGGATAAAATAGAACTTTTGCAAATGCCGACTGCTAGATTAGAAGTCACTAAATGTATTACTGCAATAATAATCCACACATGTACATGCACAAGAGCACACAAACACACGCACACACTGATTATATTAAATGGTTATGTAATTAGACAAGGCCTGTGACCATATCATGATCCTCATGTTGTCATTTACATCACATACACATAAAAGGTCCCGATTGCCCCCTATGCTATTACCCATTGCTAGTTTTCATTGAATGTTACCTTTAAAGATCTTATGTTATTTCACCGGTCTGTGTTTGCACATTTGACTGCATGAATATTTAATGCCCCAAAGCGTTTCTCTATGAGGCACTTAGATGTGACCTGTGCAGCTTTTCCTCTGCCATAGGAAAGACTAGACATTGAGTTAGTCTTCTAAAATAGGGTACAGTATAGCTACATTTTTAAACCTATATTTACTCTTGCTCCATTCATGTATTTTTGTCAAGTTTTATGTTATATAAAATAGAAATGAACAGTTTTATATCTATTTGAATTGCTTTATCTGTCAGCTCCCCTTTCCTATTTAATGACACTGTGGATCACTCTCTCACTCTGTTATTTGGGGGTGTTCTACTGTGTTCTCTTAAACCAGACCTGGGCATTCTGCGGCCCGCGGGCCGCATCCGGCCCTTTGTACGTCCCTGTCCGGCCCGCGTGAGGCCAATTATAAATTACAAAATAAATTTAAAAAAGTATCTATTTCGAGTGTGCAATACAACGGTGCTGCTTTTGTTTTGAAAAGCGTTATTTGTATTACGTGCGCGCAGCGGCAATCACAAATACAAAATAAATTTAAAAAAAACATCTTTGTCGTGCGTGCAAAACAACTGTGCGGCTTTTATTTTGAAAAGTGTTATGTGCGTATGTCCTGTGAGGGAAGGCGCACAGCGACAAGTGATGCCCGGTTATCCCCGAGACGCTAAAAAGAGAAAAGTTGATGACGAATGGCGTGTTTTAAAAAAGACATGGACTGCCAAGTAAAGGTAAAGCAGTGTGCTTATTTGTGGTACACACGTTGCTGTCTTTAAAGAATATAGTGTAACGACCTGATGAAGTAGATGTTGTCTTCTTGAGTTGCGTAAATGAGAAGTGCGTGTGGAAGGAACGAGATATGTTGAGCTGTGTTAGTATAGCTTGCTCAATAAAAGTTTAAAAAGAGCGTCAGACTTCGTGTGCACTTCTTCTGGACGCTACAATTGGTGTCAGAAGTAAAACTTTGCGCATACTGCACTGTTTGTGTGCTACGTCATCGGGAGGTACGTGCCACGTGAGGAGCTCGCCGCAAAGAGAGAGAGAGAGACAGAGAGAGAGAGAGAGCGTTTACAGGTGCAGCCACGCTGCTTGCCACGGGGGGAATTCCGCCCTCAATGAAGACTCCCAGGTTTGATGGCAAGGCGAACTGGGAGGCATTTCATCCCACTTGTGACATCAATTGTAGCGTCCAGAAGAAGTGCACACCAAGCCTGACGCTCTTTTTAAACTTTTATTGAGTAACCTATACTAACACAGCTCAACTTATCTCGTTCTTTCCAAAAAGAAAACCAATCCTCACTCCTCATTTCCGCAACAGCAACGCTTCTTCCTTCTTCGCCAATCACCTTACAGGCGTGCTACGTTCACAACAAAGAGGATGCAGGATGAAGTGACAGAAATTGACATTTTTGTATTGTAATATACATCAGGAAGTGTTGTGTAAGAAAGTGTTAAAAATAAAACCATCAAAAGCCATCTGCTTTTGTATAAAGATAAGTTAGGTTAAATGAAAATATTATTATTATCTATCTTACGGTATATCAAAAATAATTTGAGCAAAATTTAATTGAAATATTGTCGGTGTGGCCCTCCAGCAGTGCCCGGGTTGCTCATGCGGCCCCCGGTAAAAATTAATTGCCCACCCCTGTCTTAAACCCTCCATGTTCTCTCTCTTATTTTGCTTTGTGACAGACAATTATAGTGTCTAAGATGTTTAATCTGAAAGGAAAACTTGAACAAAATAAGAAACAGTAATTAGTTGACTTTACATCTTTAATCATTCACAATGTTTAATTCAAGACATTTTGATTTGTGTGATTCAAAGTGAGGACTTTTTCACATTGAGCTGGTCTCGAAATTAGCCTTTAATTACAGTTACCCAGTATTCATTTATTTGGTTTATTTATCTTGTGAGCAAACTCTGTTGGCAATAATCATTTAACTGGGCTACACTCATTTGATGAACTCCATCAACAAACAAAATATTAGCTGAATTCAAAAAACATAAAAGGATGCAATTACATGATTTAACGAGAAAACAACTAATTTAAGGATTGCAAGTTTAAAAAAAACAACTATGCAAATGAAAGAGTTTGACATTTCTTCAAAGAAATACGTCCGAAAGGGAAACCGCTTATCCCTTTCGGGGTCGCGGGGGGTGCTGGAGCCTATCTCAGCATAACAGAAAAATCAAAAATAAGATATTTCACTGACTGACATCTGGAAAAGTAAGAGCAGAAATAAGTCGGTAGGACATTTATGTGGGTGTAAAAATAGAAGACAAGCGGAAGAAATTTAAAATATACGACACACAGAGCAACTGATTTTTCTGTTAAAGTTCTTGAACCTTTAAAGTTTGGCAGTCTGAGTGATTTTGTTTGTATTAAATCATGCCTACTGCCCCTAGACATTATTCTACTCTAGTGAGAAACCCTGTTTTTGCTATTGCTTCACAGTGTCCTCCTGGTCTTGTTTTTTACACTTCTTTTGTTTTTCACGAAAAAACTAATTCGGTACACTTTGTAAAAATCGGCGTAACAATGATGACGTGGGGTTGGGGCTCCTGACAGGCAGCTTGGCGGGTCGCATATTGCGTGATTCAATCAAATCAAAGGTGCAAGAGAAATAGAAACACATTAGGATGACGGAGAAGGCATCTCTGCCAAAAACACAAACCTTTGTAAACAGCTCAATACATGGGAGACTTATTATCCTTGCGTAAAGTCTAAGTTATACGAAGTGTAAGATGTGATATGTGAAAAAGAAATGACGTGAGCCAGCATGAAAAATATTTCAAGCATTAGTGCCGTGAAGGAACGCTGAATTGTGTTTTTGTCATTTTCACTAGATACTAGGGACCCTCGAGAGTCAGCCTTAAATTTGGTTTGAAAGCACAATGCATGCATCTTAATTGATAGTTATAGTTCTTAGTGACCTTGCCTCCTGCGACAAGGAACGCAGTTTCAAATCCCAAACAGGGTGTGTTATAGCATGTTTTGTTTTATTTTGTTATTATTAATTTTACGGCTGTTCCGTAAAAAAATAGAATCCTGTTTTTGTCCTTTTATTTTCGTAGTAATTTTCAATATTTTGAAATGCAAATGTTGACAGTTATGGGGCACTGCAGGGCTATTAAACTGGCAGCCCAGGGGCCAAATCTGGAACAGAGATAACACCAGACTGGCCCCAGAGTTCAGTTCAAAAACTTAGGAGAAACTAGCATTTTTGCAGCAAATTATAAATAGTAAAAACTACAGTGCTCAATGAGAATACCAGTTCTCAAAATAAGAATAAACGTGCAGGGAAATATCTGCCCCCTGGTATAGCTTTCTGGAAATGTGGCCCCTGGAACAATTTAGTTAAATAGTCCTGATGTACTGAATGTATATGTGCAACCTCACTTCATCTGTTAAAGGCTAAGTTGTAAACATCTTTGGGACTTTGAGGCTGTTTGACTGGTAAAGAGCTTTGCTTTAACCCCTCATTTGTGCTGTTCTTCATTTTTAATAGAGCAAGTGATACTTTACTTGCCTGTATATATTTCCTGTCTCGGGAGACGATTGTCAATGTTTCCTTTGGGCCTCTCCATGGACAGCCACCATGACTTATAGTGTGGCACCATGATGTCACTGCTGTAGCTTGAGCCTCAGATTGATCCTAACAGTTAGATGCTGAATTTAACGAAGAGTAATGAGCAACTGCCTTTTTAAAACGACGAAGGCATTTTTTGGTTTCCCGTATCACAACGCAGAACAGTCGGAGCTCTGTTTAAACCCTTTCGTCTGGTGCTATAGCCAATGCATGATGATGCATGTATTTATTTATTTTTCATTTTTGGTTGCTTTTGCCCGGTGGGGGTGGGGGTTGGGGGGGCTATGAGAGGCACAGGGGTAGAGTTGGTTGTGGTGCGGTTTTGGCGTACATGTGTTATTCATGTTCAAACATTGTGGTTATTTCAATCCATATTCATGCTCTTAAAAAGCCAACCTTTGTACGTGGACGTATAGTATCGCCTATCAGGTTCCCTCCTTATGGCAACCGCAGACGGCAGCTACAGTTACGTCTGCCTCGGCTGCACTGGACATATGTGTGGCTATATAGAAGGATGCCCGGTACACAAGGATCTCTGATGTTTCTGGTTATGTCTAACAGATTGTGCATCTCTATTTCGGTGCATCCTCTTCTAGACTCTTTCAGCACTTGCTCTAGCCTGGTGTCATCGCTTGAGCTGGTCTGCTGTAGATGGAGTAACAGAGATAAAAAAATAAATTTTCTCCAGGCTTATACAATTTCCTTTCTCTCTTCGCTCTGCTCTTTGGCTCGTTGAATAATTGCTGTTGTCTTTTACAATTTCTTATGTCCTATGAGTTTTTGTTGAAATACACTCACACGCTCATTTCATGTCCCTAGTTCAGGAGCCGGCCACCCAAAATGTTGAAAGAGCCATATTGGACCAAAACTACACAAAAACAATCTATCTGGAGCCACAATAAATGAAAAGCCTTATATAGGTGTTATAATAAATGCAACACATAATGATAGTGTCTATATTAGCTATATTAGCTTACTATCAAAAGGACTATGTGTCGCAGGCTGAAGCAAATCTTTATTGACAGAAATGTTGAAATGTAATATTTATTCTACACATTTTTACAAAATTGGAAAACATTAGTAAAACTTCTCAGAGGGTGAGATAACTCCTGGAAATTTCTGTTTTAGAATGGCCAAAGGATGTGTGTGTCCAAGTTAAAGGAAACGGCTTCTTCTTTTAATAGATTTATTACAATCTTTGGCAAGCTAGGTAATGCTTGCTGTGGTCTGGAACAACATTGCACACAAACAACTATCTGAAATGCAGCCAATATTACATACAGATAATATGTCATGAGACATGCAAAAATAAATTAAATACACAGAGGACATAAGTAAAGGAAATTAAATGAGCTCAAATATAACTACAAATGAGGCATAATGATGCAATATGTACAAACAGCTAGCCTAAATAGCATGTTAGCATTGATTAGATTGCAGTAATGCACTGAGCAAATATGCCTAATTAGCAGTCCAACAAGTCAATAAAACAATTTAAGTACCAATGATTGCCACACACACACTAGGTGTAGTGAGATTATCCTCTGCATTTGACCCATCACCCTCACCTATCAACAACGTGCACCTTTGTGCATTCACGCACACTGTACAACATTTGGTGGACAAAATGAGACAAAGAAGGAGTGAAAGATTTTTTATGTAAACAAACTGTTGCGTCACAGTCCACACTATGGTGAGTTTAAAAATTGCCGAAATTAGTAGGACAAAACAGTGTTCACCAAATAGTCTCATCAGTGAATCATACACACAAACATATTAAACAGTGTCATGTTTGGTTTTGTGTCATGTTTGTCCTCAAACAAAAAACATACTAAAACAAAACAAAAAAATGTTTCCCCATTTTTTTCCATTTTCAATCCTTTTTTAAAAATGCTCCAGGGAGCCACTAGGGTGGCACTAAAGAGCCGCATGCGGCTCAAGAGCCACGGGTTGCTGACCCCCGCCCTAGTTGAATAAATGAATGCCCAAAGTCTGCATGCACGCAGGCTTGCTGACCTCTTACTAATTTGTGGAAATTACTGTAATCTTACTTTCTTTAAACTACTTGCTGGTCCCCCCATCCACCAACCTTTTTTACACACAAGGCCGAAACAACAGTGGCACTGTTGAATGTGATGCATATGGTTAGCGGCAGGAAGTGCTGCACGTTGATTGAAAGGAAAATGTTGCTCGAGCATTGGCACTGTGTTTGTGTGTTGAATGTACACACACATTTGCAAGTCGTATGTTTGTTCAACTCTATTTAATTGATTCAGTGTGTTTTGTTTGTGCTTAAAGTGCTGGTGATATGATATATTTTTTCAGAAAACAAATATGTATTAATATAGAGAAATGAGATAGGATCGGTCAAAAAATTTTTTTTTTTCCAACTTTTAATGAGTTAAAATCATAATCTAAGGAAGGGTGCATGATTCGGCTTGCTTTTGCTTAGTTAGCTAAGAAGAACCTATTGATCTGAATTTATACATCTCGGATAGCTCTGGTAAGCACAGTCAATTTTGATATTTGAAACATTTTTCAAGGAGAATCTAAATTGCCCTATCGGTGAACAAGTTGCAGAGCACACATGTCGGGGAGTTAGCCACATAGTCAGACATTGTGGGCTGCCCCGGAGGTATTCCAGCCAAGTAAGTGAGTGTGTATCAGCTGTGTTTCTCAGATCTTCTGAGATAACGTTGAACTATACACATACTACATTCCTGTTGCTGTGATGAGGCCACCAATGTCTTTTATCCTAATGGATTCCATCTGACCAATCACAGCGTAGACACATGGCTACAGATAAGACCGTTGGAGCTGGAGAAGTTCCGGTGAAAAAAGCCTCTGATCGGCTCTCAACCCCACACTTGTATCCCCCCACTGCTCCTATCAGCAATCAGATGGGATTCATGTTGAGAGCTTGCAGAGGCTAGCTGATTGGAGCCAGGCTACACATCAGTCAGAATAAACCCAATGTTGGGCCACGTGTCAGGCTCCAGCTATTCGATTCCAACTTTTGCTTGACCACAACACCTGTACTTTAGTCCGCCAAATCGCATGCATTTGATGGCTTCCCCACTTGATAAAGAACATATGTCTGACTGTGTGCTGATAATGACAAAAAAAGGTACCATAAGATCACCTGTTCTGGCCCAACCTGTCAGTCAGCCAGTTTCACTATTGGATACTTACCCAGCACATCTGTTCATGTCAAATAAAAATGGGTCACAATTTTACAACATTTGATCTGCAAAAACACTAAATGGGGAGATTACAGCCGCTGTGGTCCCCAGTGGGTAACATTAGGTTTTGGTACAAACAAAGAGGAAAAAATAATAATAATGGCGCAGGGAGCATTTAAATCAAGCATCTGGGTAATTAAACAGCAATTACTGTAGCATACCGCAGCTGATGGGGGGGGGGGGGGGGGCTAAAAATATGGTATTGACCCTAAAGAGCGTGGACGTGATTCGACTTATCCAAAACACACATAGAGGCGCCCACGGTCAGGTAGCTCTTGGCTCACACACGTGCAATCTGTCTACATTCAAATGCTTCAGCTTTGCGCCCCTACTCATTGTGCTCTTTGGTAGATCAACTGTAAACTCCATCTCTCTGTCTATTATGTGTGTTCTCTGGGTTTCTAATTCATGCAGCATGGCGTGCACAGAGAGGCAGGACAACCACTATATCACAGTTCAGTGTGCAGGGTGTTTGCCCGAATATTCACTGCTTGAATCTTGTGTTTGGTACCCCCGCCGATATTCTATCATTGCCTCTGATGTGGCTATTTTGCTCTGTGTAAAATTGTCTCATGCGTTCTTTTAATTGTGTGTATGAGGATGGAAAGCTATATAACTGACTGTATGGAATTTAGTACATACAGAAGAAGAAAAAAATAGATGATTACAGTACTATGTACAGTTGTGGTCAAAAGTTGACATATACTGTACTTGCAAAGAACATAATGTCATTAGGGACGGCGTGACGAAGTTGGGAGAGTGACAGTGCCAGCAATCTGAGGGTTACTGGTTCAATCCCCACCTTCTACCATCCTAGTCACGTCCGTTGTGTCCTTGAGCAAGATACTTCACCCTTGCTCCTGATGGGTCCTGGTTAGCGCCTTGCATGGCAGCTTCTGCCATCAGTGTGTGAATGTGTGTGTGAATGGGTGAATGTGGAAATAGTGTCAAAGCGTTTGAAGTTTCTTAAAAAAAGATAGAAAAGTGCTATACAAGTACAACCCATTTACCATTTACCATTTCATGGCTGTCTTGAGTTTCCAATAATTTCTACAACTCTTATTTTTTGTGATAGAGTGATTGGAGCACATACTTGTTGGTCCCAAAAAACATTAATGAAGTCTACTGAAAATGTGACCAAATCTGCTGGGTCAAAAGTATACATACAGCAATGTTAATATTTGGTTACATGTTCTTGGCAAGCTTCACTGCAATAAGGCGTTTTTGATAGCCATCGACAAGCTTCTGGTTGAATTTTTGACCACTCCTCTTGACAAAATTGGTGCAGTTCAGCTAAATTTGTTGGTTTTCTGACATAGACTTGTTTCTTCAGCATTGTCCACATGTTTAAGTCAGGACTTTGGGAAGACCATTCTAAAACCTTAATTCTAGCCTGATTTAGCCATTCCTTTACCACTTTTGACATGTGTTTGAGGTCATTGTCCTGTTGGAACACCCAACTGCGCCCAAGACCCAACCTCCAGGCTGATGATTTTAGGTTGTCATGAAGATTGTGGAGGTAATCCTTCTTTTTCATTGTCCCATTTACTCTCTGTAAAGCACCAGTTCCATTGGCAGCAAAACAGGCCCAGAGCATAATACTACCATCACCAGGCTTGACGGTAGGATTGGTGTTCCTGGGATTAAAGGAATCAGCCTGTTCTTGCTGTAGTTCTTTTTGGATGGATGTCATTTGTCTGGTAGCCGTTTCCCCTTGTCATAGTGAGGGTCATGTGCCTTATACCACACAGGTAGTGCTTTGACGGAAGAGTTAATGTAGCCGCCTGATATCTGGCCTATTTCTGGTTTGATCTGTGGTTTGTTGCCAAGGCATCCGTGAGCAAGATCGCGATGCATTATATCCGCTACAACAGTTTTGTGGTAATAATAAAAAATATTATTTCTTATGACTGACGTTTGATTTGACCTCTCTTCTTCTCCCCCCTCTTCCTGTGTGAGAAGTCACTGCACTGTCTTCTTGTGGGTGATAAAATAAATGTCATTATCACTGAGCCTCACTACAGTACTTGACATCATGAAGGTGATCTCAGGTTAAGATTAAGATATCACATTGTCACTCAATTAATCACTGGTCTTAATTAGTAATGTTTTTTGTTTTCTGCAAATATTATATATATAATTTTTTTAGTTTGCATCACAGTAACTTTATATATAAGACATATAAACGATATCTTACATTAGTAGTATACCTGTATATGCATGTGTTTCCTAAGGATTTGCAGGTGGATACATGCCTGTTGCAGCAACTGACCACTAGAGGACGTCAGTTTACACAATATCCCTGCTATTCTATGACCTCTGAATCCTTAGTTCTTATTCCAGGGGCAAATTGGCATGAGATGTGATGGAGATAGAAGGGGTTTTATGAAGGCCAAGTGAACTAAAAGGTGACCTTCATGATTGAACTGTGTGTATCATTAAAAAGCCTCATATGAAATCTCACAATAAGGAGGACGGCTGTGATGCATGTGAGAATCATCAAGTTGGGATGGTTGGAGATGGGACTAGTGTGCAGTTGTACACATTGGAGCATATTGTTGAGGTCACACTTAAAGTGAAAATATGTGTGCATAGTTCAAGTCTTGGAATGTGTACATGCTTTGCTGAAATCACAGCATGTGCCAGGGCTATATTTCCACTCTATAGTTTGTCATGAAGTAAGTGTGTTTGAATGCGACCTAGATTTCTCCAGGGAAGTACCCAATAGGCCCTTTTCCACCGCAGGAACTTTCCCATTTACCCGGGTAAATAAAGTTCCCCCTGTGTTTCCATCAAAAACTAACCGGGTAGATTTAGTTCTTAAGGAACATTTCGGAGTTCCTCCTAGCTAGGTGGGAATATTCCAAGCTATCCTGAACCTTTTCGGGGGTGTGTTGTGCTGTTGAACGCTGATTGGTTGGAGGTTACCCTAAAACTTATTTTTCAAACACAAGACGGCTATTATGGAGTATATAAGAGGACGACTTGTTTATTTCTGAGGACCTAGAACCTGAAGTTCCTGAACTTTTGGTGGAAAAGGGCTTTGTGTTACTATATTGTGCTCAGTTGCTGTTATTTTGTAAGTGAGACTGTGTTCACATGCATATAAATGTCTGGATCATGTTTTCATGGCAATGACAAGTAGAGAAAAGCCAGTTTTAAAGAAAAAACATTTACTGTTCATCATTTTATGGGTCTAAAATACTTCCAGAAACACTGTACAAACACTTGTAACACTATGGTGGTCACACTCCATCCTGGTCTCCCCGTGTTCTGCAGAAATTATTCTTTTGGAGGCCACCGAGTTCTTGTTCTTTCTTTGGATGGGAGACAGATGGGTCAACCGAGTTTGTGGTTCTCCTCTGTAACATGCTGCTTTTAGGTCACTCTGTTTTTTTCCCAGAAACACAGCTTTTTCTCTCATCACATTAAACTGAGGACTAATCACAATATTCCTAACAAAACTGTAAATACAATTCCATAGCCATGCAGACAATCAGCTTAGCATAATATTATTAATTAGTTAACTTTGATTTAATATTTACATTACGTATTCGTTTAAGTGCTTAGATACTCCAATCCATGATTTAGTTTTCCTTATTGGTTTTATTATTTTGCAGCATTTATTTACCTTATTAACTGAATTACTGACAAACACAACCTCATAAATTCCTTAAAAGGGGTCATATCAGGATTTTTTTTCTGCATTTAAAACACTTCCTTGTGGTCTAGATAACATGTAATGTTGGTTCTTTGGTCAAAATGTTGCATAGATTATTTTTTACAGAGCGTTTTCGAGCCACCTACTGCCTGTCTTATTTACTGCTTTCACTTTCACTGTCTTCTCGCCGCCCAATTTGTTTTAGTTTTAGTACTTCCATAACGAGTTTACTAACAGATATAAATTCAAACTACACGCTACTTTATAGTAGAAATATCAACAGCGAAGAATACGTCTCCATGTACGACCCAGTCTGCCCCACAACAAGAGGTTCGCGTAAAAGAAGGAGCTAATTGACTACAGCGCGCACTTCAATGGCGGACGCGCACATGGCACTCTGGGTAAATTTATACCATATGCGGATAATCCGCTGACAGTTTTCCTAATATGTGATGTCACCAATTGTGCACATTCCAAACAGCTCATTTGGCAGAAGTTGGAAGGAAGGCAAGATTGTTTTATAAATATAAAATGCAATGCATCCATAGTTGGATTTTACATTTTCGGGACTTAAGAAAATTCCAAATACACAACAGCAGGTAACAATAGGTAAGAAAAGTTGGTTTTGCAAAATAGGACCCCGTTATTGTAACTCATCGAGCATTTCTGAAAAACAAATAAACCGTGCCATACAATACCATACATCAACTTGTGCTAAATATTTGTAATTTAAGATTTTTTTCAAATCTGAAATTTACAACTTGCAGGTGCTATTCACAAATTCAAGGTCATGTAACGGTAGCAGTTTATCTGCTCTCCTACTTTCGAGGGAGGGAGTCTGGTCTGGTTGCATGATGTTATTATAAAGTTATCGGTAATGCTGTAAACATTTGGGAGTTCTGTGTGTGTGTATGTATGTGTGTGTGTGTGTGTGTGTGTGTGTGTGTGTGTGGACGTGTGTGCATGCATGCATGCGTGTGTGTGTCAGTGCGTGTTTGTGTGCAAGTGCGTGTGTGTGTGTGTTAGTTAGTTACTTAGTTAGTTAGGCAGACATCTGAAAGGGACATGGCTTAGACAATAAGTCATTTGCAGCTGCTCCAGCAGGAGGTGTGTATGGTTTGGGGTGGGTTGACACACACAGGTGATAAAGCCTATGCATGTGTGTCTAAATGTGGTGGTGTGTACGTGTAGTTTGAGTAAGCTCATACACTGCGGCATGGCAGATGTTCTCATCAGCAACACCCAAGCTGCTGAAACATTGGCCTAACTTCCAGAAAGGCACAGAGCCAGCCCCCTTTTTCCTGTGCCTAAAATGCTTCTCTCTTCAACAATTATTCAGGATTTTAGACGTTTTATGACAAATCATACCCCCTTTCCCATATAAATGATCCAAGTTATACATTCCCATATTTTTAGTGAGCAATACCACATGCGGCGGAATATTCTGTTAAATATTTTACTCATTGGCTGTTATTTTGTGTTCAGAAGCCAAGGTAAACACTAGGCTCATGAAGAGTGTAATGATTTGTCTAAGAGCAGTGGTCATATGCTCAATTTCACCTACATTTGGGTTGTGTGGTGTCCATAGGGCCTGGGAGCAAGGCTATGCATGAGTGCATATGCTTGTGTTTCGGCATATTTGTTCAAGAGGGTTGTATCTACTGTAAATGCTTCTACAACAGTCTAGAGCCTTTCTGCTGTTCTCCTTTGTTTTCAGAAATGTCTTCACATACTAAACATATTTAGCATCAATCCTGTGAGCTCAGATGCTTCAACGTACTGATTTTGTATATCTTACTGTATTCATGTGTGTTTTCACTCCAAGTTCAGGAACTAATCGTAAACACTTAATTTACACACATTGGATTCAGGAAGAATATATATGGAAACTCCTTAACTCTCTGGTCTTTAAAAACCCCTGAAATCTTGAGATGCTTGGAATTTTTTGAGTCGTTATTTGAATGCTTCTCATCCATACCTGAAAGGTTTGCTGTGCCTATCACATTAAGTGTGAGCCTTAAGTGTGAGGACTACCATTAAAGGAGACTTACGATGGTTTTCCTCTCCTCTGACCTATAATTTTTGTTAGAATATTGGACACTTGTGTTAAACAATGACAAAGCGTCAAATCAGAAAGTTTATGCATTTGAACGTAAGACTGCAAACAGTTAAGGGTGTCTCTGAATGTTGTATTTTACAGTCTTTTTTCAAACAATGGGACCACATTGACATCAGTGTGTGCCTGACAAACATATATGGGCATGCTAGCTCTCGCTGCTTCAAGCTGTGTGCTGCTCTACTCTCTGCAGGTTGAGCAATGGCTTCAACAGCATGTTTGCTCAGGTTTGAGGGGGAGTTAGCTTTGCTAAAAATGTAAATACATTAGTACCTCAACTTAAAGGGGATTGCACTTTTTTTGAAATTGGGCTTATCGTTCATAATCCTTGTGAGACAACAAGACACAAGTTTTATTTATTTTTTGCATTCTAATTTGTAATATTAAAGGCCTACTGAAAACCACTACTACCGACCACGCAGTCTGATAGTTTATATATCAATGATGAAATCTTAACATTGCAACACATGCCAATACGGCCGGGTTAACTTATAAAGTGTAATTTTAAATTTCCCGCCACACTTCTGGTTGAAAACGTCTAGATATGATGACGTATGCGCGTGACGTCAACGGTTGATACGGAAGTATTCGGACCCATTGAATCCTATACAAAAAAGCTCTGTTTCCATCCCAAAATTCCACAGTATTCTGGACATCTGTGTTGGTGAATCTTTTGCAATGTGTTTATTGAACAATGGAGACTGCAAAGAAGAAAGTTGTAGGTGCGATCTGTGTATTAGCGGCGGACTACAGCAACACAACCAGGAGGACTTTGAGGATAGCAGACGCGCTAGCCGAACGACCTCACCTTGACTTCCTCCGTCTCCGGGTCGCCATCCGCATCGGTGATCGGGTGAAGTCCTTCGTCGTACCGTCGATCGCTGGAACGCAGGTGAGCACGGGTGTTGATGAGCAGATGAGAGCTGGCGTAGGTGCAGAGCTAATGTTTTTAGCATAGCTCTGTCGAGGTTCCGTAGCTAAGTTAGCTTCAATGGCGTCGTTAGCAACAGCATTGCTAAGCTTCGCCAAGCTGAAAAGCATTAACCGTGTATTTACATGTCCAGAGTTTGGTGGTATTGTTGATCTTCTGTCTATCCTTCCAGTCAGGGACTTACTTGTTTTGTTTCTATATGCAGTAAAGCCCGATGCTATCACGTTAGCTCAGTAGCTAAAGAGCTTCACCGATGTATTGTCGTGGAGATAAAAGTCACTGTGAATGTCCATTTCGCGTTCTCGACTCATTTTCAAGAGGATATAGTATCCGAGGTGGTTTAAAATACAAATCTGTGATCCACAATAGAAAAAGGAGAGAGTGTGGAATCCAATGAACCCTTGTACCTAAGTTACGGTCAGAGCGAAAAAAGATACGTTCTGCACTGCACGCTAGTCCTTCACTTTCACGTTCCTCATCCACGAATCTTTCATCCTCGCTCAAATTAATGGGGTAATCAACGCTTACTCGGTCCGAATCTCTCTCGCTGCTGGTGTAAACAATAGGAAAACATGAGCAGTCCTTCCTCCGGTGTCGTCACGCTACTTCCGGTAGGGGCAAGGCTTTTTTTTATCAGAGACCAAAAGTTGCGAACTTTATCGTCGTTGTTCTATACTAAATCCTTTCAGCAAAAATATGGCAATATCGCGAAATGATCACGTATGACACATAGAATGGATCTGCTATCCCCGTTTAAATAAAAACAAATAATTTCAGTAGGCCTTTAAGCTCATTCAACGTGGCTGGCAATGTAGAAGAAGAATCCATTCTGCCTCTAAATAATTTTGAAAATGCATCCAAAAACCGCCAAAAATACTCCATTGACGTTCTGTATGTAATGATCCGTTGCCCGGATCATGTTTTGTTTTAGTTTAAGACTCCCTTAGTTCTGTTTCAGCACCCTTGGGTTTGTGTTTCTTGGTTGTCATGGGTGCTGATTATTTTCACCTGCCTCTGATTAGTGTTTGGGATGCTCACCTGCTCCCGGGCACTAATCAGAGAGCTATTTATTCCTGTCTTTCGCCACACTTGTTTGCTTCGTGCAACTACGTTTGTCACCCATGCTTTTGATCCCTGTGCTAAGTTTCGCCTTAGCTCCCTGTGATATCGGCACGCTTGCTTTGTTTTGTTTGTTGGTACGTTGACTGATTTATGGACAATAAATCACTGTCTTACCTGCATCTCGCCTCCGGTGTTCCTGCTGCATCTTGGAAGAACGACCCACGCATCACCATGCGACTCAGACGTAACACGGTGACCTGTAAAATAACCAAGCTGTACCGATAATGTAAGCGAGAACACAGAGGAACTATTTTTGTAGCGTAGTAACACATCGCCTTCCGACGGCATTAATCGTAAGATAGCTTTTGCGTCAGCAGCTGAATGGCTTTTGAGTTTGTAATGCACAACACAATGCGGTAGGACACCAATCTACACTAACTGAAAAACATGAACAGTCATATTACAGTATATGTAAATTATTAGCCCACATTTCATGTTTTGTTTGTACACCATACTTGCCAACCCTCCCGTTTTTAGCGGGAGAATCCCAATATTCAGCGCCTCTCCCGACAACCTCCCGACAGAGATTTTCTCCCGACAAACTCCCGGTATTCAGCCGTAGCTGGAGGCCACGCCCCCAAAAAAAAAAGTCTGCCGCAGCTGCGATTGGACCTGACCAGCCTCCGGGTACAAGTACTGGAGTACCAATTGCTTGCCAGGGAAGATCTTCCCCAGGAAGCAAGGATTGACCGGTTTTAGTTTAGTCTTTATTTGAAGGGACAATGTACAGAAACATTAAGCTCAAAGACATATATGTTCTGTACTAGCTTATAGCTAAATAGCTAATTTCCATCTGCAGTCCCTGGCTACCTAAATTAAAGGGATACAAAAATCATGCAATAAAATTATAACAATAAAATCATACACAAGTATTAAGAAAAAAGTCATAAAATGCCCTTTCATGGACACATACTTAATATACAATACAACCACACCTCATTTACATCATCACACAAAGACAATACATGCTTTTGTTCACATCTGTCATCATTTGTAAAAACAACCATGATTTTAACAGACACACCTCACAATTTACAATAAAAAATGCTCTCATGGATAAATATAATACACATTAGGTTGATGTGTCAAACATAATGCCCATCTTAGTGACCGTGTGAGCAGCTTTGATTGCTCTAAAGCCACTTTTTAACTTCAATTGTGAATGAAGAGTAATATGTTAGACTTATCAAGTTTGTTGTGAGGTCGTTCCATTCCTTTATGGCTTTATATGAAAAGGCTGATTGTGCAAAAGAGGTTTTACATCTGGGTACGTTACACTGCCCCCTTGTGGAGGCTCGTGTGTTTCTAGTTGTCACAGCAGCTGTAAACTGGACAAAGTTTTGGGCCATGCTAGGGAGAGATGGAAGATTCCACACTCTCGTGCATTTGATGAAAGCACTTTTGTGCGTGCCACACAGCAATGCATCATCAGAGAGGGTGTTCAGCATTGTTAGAAAAATAGTGACAGAATAGAAAGAGGATGGCCAATTCAACCCTTAACAAAGCATTGTACTTTCAAGTACAACAATGAGTAGATGAGTGTTGTGTGCGTGTGTATATGTGTAAATAAATGAACACTAAAATTCAAGTATTTCTTTTATTTATATATATAATAACATAAATATATATATATATATATATATATATATATATATATATATATATATATATATATATATATATATATATATATATATATATGAAATACTTGAGTTGGTGAATTCTAGCTGTAAATATACTCTCCTCTTAACCACGCCCCTAACCACGCCCCCCGCCCCAACCACGCCCCCCACCCCCGACCAAGCCCCCCCACTCCCCACCCCCCACCTCCCGATATTGGAGGTCTCAAGGTTGGCAAGTATGTTGTACACAGCTAGCTTGACATTGTATGTAGTTGTACTAACAAGCATGAGGTGCTTCATGTATCATAATCAATATTATAGTGACTCACTCGATGGACAGTTGTCCGTCTTGTCCCGCTGGCCGGGGACGTTTTTTCCAGTTGGGTAGGCAGGCCATGTATGTCGGCATAGCTTGGCTCCAAGTTCCACACTTCCAGCGTCACTTTTTGGGATTCCCTCTGCTCCAACGTTTCACCCTCTCTTCGTGCTCGCTTCTTTTACCAGCAGTTCATCCTTCGTATTTTCAGGTTAATAAAATAAGGTTGTTCAACCTCATTTGTCCAAAAATAGTCGTCTTTGTTGTCTATTACCAAGTCTGCCATGTTGAGAACACACACACGGGTTTGTTTCCATAAGTAAGAACACACACTTGTTGCCGGAAGTCGGAAGTGCGTTGCTATGGAAACGGAAATAAATGCGCTGAGGAAGGAAGTTCTGGCAATGCTTAAACGGACCAAAATACACTTGCAGCGTGAACATAACAGGTTGATGGATGGTTTTGAAGTTGTTTTAGAGGGCGTTGAAGGCTACAATGGTGACTCCAATTAGCTGCATTTTGCTAGCGTTTTTTCATCATTTTTGGAATGATGCAAAAAAAAAGTGTGTTCTTGTCTTGTAAACGATAGGCAAAATTCCCCCAAAAAAGGTGCAGTTTCCCTTTAAGTATTCGCTTCGTCTATGACCAAGCTTGTAACTCTGAGTGACGGACCGTAGAGGTCAGAATTGACAGCAACCAACATGTATGTCTGCACAAGACGAAAAGAACAAACTAGAACATGACAGATCATTCAGCAGCTTCTCCATATATTCATGGATTAATGTCTGCTGTGTCAACGATGTTTTGGCGTGGAAGTTGGATTCTGCTTTTTGGAGTGGTTTTTCTGATTTGGTAGATGCCATCTTTCTCCTTAATATTCTCAGTTCCAGTGGTTGGAGGGCAGAATTGTGTCAATATCTAGCTGTAAGACTATGGCCAATTACTACAAGTGGCAGGAATGCTCGTAACCCGACGAATGCTTGCAAACTTAAAGTATACCAAAAAGTAGAGAGACCGTTTCTATGTCAAAATACACATAAGTTGAGGTACTCGTGTCCCAGGCGGAAGTGGATAGAGTTGTCTTTTCCCGGTCAACAAAATAAGTATTTTGCTATATAATATTATTTAATATTCTACACTGTGGTTTGTGGTATGCAGCACTTTTAAGAATTACTCCTTCAGGCTGGACAAGCTAATATGGTTCTGTAATTGGCATGAAGTTGGACTCCCCAGTGACAGTTGCATAGAGAAGATCTCTTAACAGACTGTAGGCCATCATACTGTATATGATAGAAGCCATCCTCCAGTGAGCAGAGAAGTCTGATCAGTGACAGGCTGCTCCTTTACTGGAGTGCAACCAAAAGCTAAATAAATTCCTGTGCCATCAAAGTGTATAACTCCTCACTAGGAGAAAGGGGGAGGGCTGAAGATGGAAGGAAGATGAAAGAGGGGGAAGTGTTACGTACGGCAGGGGAAGGAGACGACACCACAGCGGGAATTACTTCAATAGGTTTATTGAATCTGATGATATGTTGGAGTGTGTATGCTACTCTAAGTGAATGGTGCAAGGGGTTGTTGTATGTGCGTGTTGGATGAATCCTTCGTCCGACCAGAGGGGCAAGGCAACAAGGCAGTTTGTGGGCAAGCGAGCGGTTGGGGGCTGGAGAGTGGCAACGAGGTCCGTGTCCAAGCGGGGGTCGAGGATCGAGGGAGGCAGTCCAGAATCCGGTGGGAAGTCGAGGCGCACAGCTCGATCACCGGAAACAGAGGGAACACTGCGGGGAACACATAGGACATAAGACACGGGCACAGGGAAAGCACAGAGAGAGAGCAAGTACGCGGAGGGAAGCCAGAGACGGGACGCTTACTACGGAGAGTGAACTACGTTTCGGCACTGGATCTTCGGGTCCGCTGGTCTTTATTCCCTCTGCCCTCATCAGACCCAGGTGCGTCGATTGCTGACTGCCTGCAGCCGTGCAGGCGCGTGGCCGCGATGCGGGAAGAGCGAGCAGGGGCGTGTCCCGGCGCATTTCTAGCGGAGGTGCCGGCTGCGCTTGCAGCAGATGACATGCGGGATTGCGCATGCGCCGTGACAGGAAGGGAAGAGAGACCAAGTGCAAAAATATACCATAATATTACTGTGTTTTTTTTCATACATACATTTTTTTATTCATACTTTAATTCTTACTTTATTTTTGTATTTTAGCTTTGGCTGGGATTATTCTGTGTGATGATGAATAAAGTTCTATGTAAACTGATGTAATCAAAATTCATGAATTTATGAAAAAAAAAATGTATGCATTTTCTCTTGAAAGTGAGTACGCCCCTCACATTTCTGCAAAAATGATATACTTTTGTCGTGGGACAACACAAAATAAATGACACTGATATAATTGAATGTAGTCATTGTACAGCTTGTACAGAAGTGTAAATGTATTGTTCCCTCAAAATAACCTAAACACACATCCATTAATGTCTGAACCGCTGGCGACAAAAGCACAGGTGTATTACGATTAAAATGATCGATCTCTCTCATGCAATCACTGTAAGTTCATGGCACTTCATGGCAAAGAGCGCTCTGAGGATGTGAAAAAAATAATTGTTGCTCTCCATATACGACTATACGTTTGCCATATCCCCTTAAACTAAGCTTCAGCATGTCGACCAAGACCATACAGCAATTTAACAGGACAGGTTCCACTCAGAACTGGCCTGGCCAAAGAACTTGAGTTCACAAGCTTAGCTTCAGGTTGTGTTTGTAAAATAGACATACGAGTGCTGCCAGCATTGCTGTAGAGGTTGAAGAGGTAGGGGGGATCAGTCTGTCTGTGCTTAGACCAGTATATTCAGTTGAATAAATGTTGAAAAGGATTTGCAAATCATTGTGTACTGTTTTTATTTACCATTTACACAACGTGCCAACTTCACTGGTTTTGGGTTTTGTATGAATGAACACTTGTGGAGTTATGTACTTAACAAAAAAAGGTGAAATAACTGAAAACATGTTTTATATTCTAGGTTCTTCAAAATAGCCACCCTTTGCTCTGATTACTTTTTCGCACACTCTTGGCATTCTTTCGAAGAGCTTCAAGAGGTAGTCACCTGAAATGCTTTTCACTTCACAGGTGTGCTTAAAACTCATTGAGAGAATGCCAAGAGTGTGCAAAGCAGTAATCAGAGCAAAGGGTGGCTGATTTGAAGAAGCTACAATATAAAACATGTTTTCAGTTGTTTTCAGTTATTTCACCTTTTTTTGTTAAGTACATAACTCCACATGTGTTCATTCATAGTTTTGATGCCTTCAGTGACAATCTACAATGTAAATAGTCATGAAAATCAAGAAAACGCATTGAATGAGGAGGTTTGTCCAAACTTTTGGCCTACACTGCATATATATATATATATATATATATATATATATATATATATATATATATATATATATATATATATATATATATATATATATATATATATATATATATATATATATACTGTACATATATGTATATATATATACTGTATATATATATATATATATACTGTATATATATATATATATATATATATATATATATATATATATATATATATATATATATATATATATATATATATGTACATTTACACACTCATATTGTTAAAGTAACGCGATAATATTGCGTTAACTATAACTTCTTTAACGCCATTTTTTTTTTTTTTACCTTGGCACGTTCTGTAGTGTGGTGATATGTGATGGTATCCATTTACTGTGGAATCACAACCGGGGAAAATAGCGAGCATAAATGCACAAAGAAAGCGGGACATTATAGAAGTGTCCGGGCCAAAGCCATGACAAGACAATTTTATCTTCAATCGCCGTGAGACGACATCATTGGAACAAACGACACTAGTGAGCTTTTCTGCTTACAGACAGGAGAGCTTCACGTCTGTGTTTACATTACAGTTAAGTGAATTTATTACATAAAATGTTGATTGTTACTCGAACTGCTTTAGTATAATGGAATAAAAGCTCAGAAGAAAAAAAGATGTTCGAGATTAAGTGTAAAGTCACTTTAATCTGCGACTTTCATCAAAATATGTCTTTGCACACATACTTGCAAGTCTTTTCTCATACCAATCACACACGTCCGGCTTCAAAATAATAGCGCTACGCTTCACATCCGGTCTAACCAACAAAACAATGAAAAATCGTCTACCATGCTTTGTCAAATATGTTTTGTAATATTCTGTGATATTTCTACCTAAATAAATGCTTTCTGGCAGGTTGAAATAAAGTGTATCATAATAGTGGCGACAATATGAAGCAGGTAGAATGTCTTTGAACATTTCTGCCTTTTATTTATGTTCACAAATAGCACTGTTGAACTCAATAAGCAGAAGCGACACACACACACACACACACACACACACACACACACACACACACACACACACACACACACACACACACACACACACACACACACACACACACACACACACACACACACACACACACACACACACACACACACACACACACACACTCACACACACACACAGAGCTCCATTCTCGAACACTTTCTATTCCTAGTCTTCTTCTTCTCTACCACTGAGACTAGGTTGAATACTGCAGGCATGCCTGCTATTCCCCTCTGTTTCCCACATCGGGTAATTAAAGTTCTCTACACAGTATCACCATCCATCCATCCATTTTCACTGCAGTATAATCTTTTGTAACTTGTTCTGGTTCATGATCCGCAATTACAGAATGTTTAACAGGCTGAATATTACATGTTATTAATAAATATAGAAGATCAAGACATTGCAGTTCAGAGATATGAATACATTTAACTTGTGCAGCATGTAATGCACAGAATATCAGAAGCATGTATTCAGATAGAAAAAATATCCCATTTTACATTACCAAACATATTTTTACAATCAAAGCATGATCGTAACAATCCACATTTTGTGTTAATAATGTGTGAAACTGGTTTTGAAACATACTGTTGCCCCTCCTTCAAAATACTAAATCTGGCAAGAGACCAACGCACTGCAGGTATTTTTTCAAATTCTCTTTAAAAGGGTGTTTATTTACTTTTTTATTGAGCTGTTTAAAAAACATAATATTTAAAAACATTTCATTAAAGCAAACTAATTGTTCAGTCATGGTATGAAAACTTGAAAATATTCTGTCTTTGGTACACTTATTTGTGATGAAAAATTATATTTACATGTATCTGCGAATAATTACAATTAGTTTTTAGTTAACTATGGACACACTGCGATTTTAATCTTTGACAGCCCTAATTCATTTATACATATATACATACACACACACATATATACATATATATTTATATGCATATATATATATATATATATATATATATATATATATATATATATATATATATATATATATATATATATATATATATATATATATATATATATATAAATGTATAGGTATATATGTATATATTTATATATATATATATATACATACATACATATATAAATGCATATATATATATATATATATATATATATATATACATACATATATAAATGTATAGGTATATATGCATATATATATATCTATATATATATATATGCATATATATATATATGCATATTTATATATATATATATATATATATATATATATATATATATATATATATATATATATATATATATATATATATATATATATATATATATAAATGTATTACAGTACAGGCCTCTATTTGTTTTCACATAAAAAATAACCAATTTTTTAGGTGTGTCGGATTTTATTTTGCCGCCACGATCAATTACATGTAGGGGAAACCCTGCCTTCACCCTGGGCAAGAAGAGAGGGTGAAAAGCCGGAGCAGACATGGGCCGAGAGAGTAAACAGCATGGTAATGGAGTGTTGTTGGCGGTTTTTGAATGTTTTTTTAAGGGTTTTTTAAGCAGAATAGATGCACCCCATTACCTGCATTGTTAGCAGTTTTGTTTTTTTACTGTTTAGCACACACATAAGAGAGAAAGACGTGTGTTCTTGTCACACATAAGGATTCTAAATGATGGGCAAAATCCACCAATAAAGTTTAGTTGCCCTTAACTGGTGGAATTGCTATTATTTGGAATGATGTAACTCAGGGGTGCCCACACTTTTTCAGCAGGCGAGCTACTTATGAAATGACCAAGTCGAGGTGATCTATCTCATATATGTGATGACTTTGGAATCAGACAGGATTCACAGTAATGCTGATAAGTTCCACAACTTAGAATTTACATTTTTATTCAGGGATAAAAAGTATTCTCTGTCCAATACCACATGAAAAAGGTTGGTTTTTCGCTTTTTATTTGTCCAGCTTCTATACTTGTTTTATACACTCTACAAGACATACATTGGAGTTAAGTCCGTAGCTCGCTTTCTTGTATGTGCTAGTTTTCTGAGACATTTATTTTGTTAGCACAGGAAGGATGGAGCAGCACTTTTAATGTGAAGACAGGAACTTTGTAGTCGGTCTTTACACTTTTGACGGTCGTTACGGAGAGAGTTTGTTGAAGTAGTGCTTCTTCTAAGCTCGCAGCGGCCAGCATAATCTCACAGGTCCCCGGCTGCTGTGAATGTCAATCAAGTGACGAAAGTGACAGAGTAGTGAAGATTGATGATCTGTAATTTTTAGGTCTATTTTTCATTTTTCTTGCCTCGCGATCGACTGTCACAGCCTTTGCGATCGACCGGTAGCTCGTGATCGACCTAATTGTCACCACTGGTGTAACTAAAAATTTCGTCACACTTAGTGTGTGTGACAATCATTGGTACTTTAAATAGGTGTACAGCTCTGGTAATGGGTACATTCGCACCCACCTGCACAAATGTACTTCAAAATGTAACAATAAAAATAAATATGACTTTTTGTTTGTTTACTAGGGCATGCATATATAATATGCATTAGTTTGACCATTTAAAATCAACGATAATAAAAAGGAGATGCTTGGAAATAGCATAAAAATGCCCCAAAAACTTGGAAAAACGCGATTCATAGCGTTACTTTTTGGTGTAACCATCATGAGCGTTCTGTTCAGGTATATTTCTTTTATATTTTGATAAATCATATTTTTGTATTACTAAATATAAATAGGTATTGATCAATCTTTAAGCTGTGTGTATTTGATTTCAGTTTGCTTTTGACATCTTATTTAGAATTGTAGTTGAAACTTTTACAACCTTGTGTTGCGCTCATGATGGCGTAACCAAACTAGATTTCATTTAATGATCTTATTTTGAATTTTTATTCCCTTTTTTACATTTAGTATATTTAAATATTCATTTATAAACATTGAATACATTTCAAATATCAATAAAATGCAATTGCCTTCATCTTATAGGGTAATGTTTAGTTACACCAAGTCATGAGCGTAACACTAAACTTCATCACTTTGACTTGTAATATCTCTAATTCTGGTGGTGTTGTATGCTTTTTTCTTTTTGGAACATGTACTATACATATAATACAATAAAGTCCCATATAAAATTATGTTTCTAGCAATACTTTAATTTTGCCTTTGAAAGTAACACTCCAATGTCCATTAGTGGAGCTGTACACCAAAAGTAACACTCCAATGTCCATTAGTGGAGCTTTACACATAGGCAACAATTACAATCACTGACTAAATGACAGGGGTATCATTCAGTTGCACTAAAAGTGTTTTACGAAGGCCAGGACTTTCGAGTAAAGAAGCCAAAAAGTTGTATTTCCAACATTTTTTTACACCATAATAACAAATGGGTTATATATCAAGTTGCACTGACATTTATGCCTTTTGAGGAACAAGAAAAATACCAAGATGTTTCTAAGCTGAATACTTTAATAATAATAAAACATGCAGTTAGAATCACCATATCATACGCTTACTTATCCCAATCTATTATTTTCTCCACATTTGTTTCAGTGAATGTTATTGTTAAACACATTAGATGTGAATTGGTTATGTCAATGGTCTTTCGATATAAAGCTATTGCTCTTTAATAGCCCCACTGTGCTTTCTCTGTCCGTCTTTTGCCAGATTGAGAACCTGTTGGAACAGTTAAAGGACAAGGACAAACAGCTTACTGGTTTGAGAGATCGAGTCCATGGCTTTCAAACTGACTCCAGCAACACGGACACAGCACTTGCCACATTAGAGGAGGCCCTATCTGAGAAGGTATACAAAGAAATATTGTGCAAACCTTAATTAATAACAAATGTGATGTGTATGATGGTAAGCAAAGCTGTCGAAGTATGAAAGAGTATACTTACATAAAAATGGGAATACAAATATACGTACCGGTACATATACACATTGGTGCAGTGGACAGAATAACAGCATTCAATTGATAAAGATTCTAAAAACAGTTTGTCAGAATGTAATCTATGAAAAGTCACAAATTGAAACCATTAGTTAGACCACCAGTTTGGTTTTAATGAAATGGAAATCTTTACTTATATTTTATTTATTTACTCACTGAGGTACACTTTTTATAAGGAAGACTTGATTAACTTGCTTGTTGTGCTATGATCCTCATCATTTCTGGACACATGTCTCCTAATTTATAGACATTCGACCACACCACAAGAGGTCCTGTGAGAAAACGAAGTGAAAATGGGGTGGGGGGGTGGGGAGCAGATGGGAGGTCAGAAGTGAGCATAGAATCAGTATTAGTCCCTCTGCTGGATGGAATGAGCTATAGAATCAAAGAGAGGACATTTTGACAGGGAACGAGCAAAACAAGGTCAATAGGAATGCTTGAACAGCCCCAGGTTCGAAGGAAGAGGTGGAATCAAAATTTGGAGAGAGCAATGTCAAGAGTGCAACTATGGAAGCAGAGACTGCTGAATATTAGGAAAAGTGAAACACACAAATGCCAGAATAAATCAGATTTGTGAAAATTTGATATTCAATAATATAGACAATAATTTTGCATGATGAGTTGCTGTAACTGGAAGCGTGCTTTATTGCATTTAGGACGGTGCACATAGCCACCAAACACAACATTGCAATGCAAATCAAACACAAGAGCTGAATGCTTTGACAACAACAATAATCCTCAGTTTTGACAGGCAGGCTTTGTTATTATCTCTCTATCTAATACGCATGTAGCGATCGACTGTTGTGTTCAAAGTAACCTGTACCCTGGTTTGTGCTCTGACATTTGTGTTACCTCAAATTCCCTTCTTATGTAGCCTTCTTACCACAGAATTCAGCTGTGATGGGAAAACCATTGGCAAGCGTTTAAGACTTTGCGGTCAACAAAGGTTGTGTGTCTACAAGAGTGAGTGTGTGTGTTGCTAGTCACAAACCTGCATTTGGAGCTAGTTGCGATCCACTGTGATGTGGTTTTATTTAACATTCTGCATGCGGTATTGTGCCCATACCAAACCCAGAACTCTTGAAACTGCATGTGTGTGTTCTATCCGACATTAGTGTGTTTCATGTTTCATTTCTGCACTGCACTTTGTCCTCATTGTGGCAGATTTTATTATCGAATCTTGGTCCCCATCCCGAAACCCCAAACATCTTTGAGATAGTTCACAATATAGGGAAAACACCCAGGACCTATTAGCCATGTGGTTTTTCCACATCTCTTTGCTCTCTCTCGCGCTTTCAAAGGCTGTTATGCAATGTGTATTCTGCCAGGTCTAGTTAGAGGGTGTATTTGTCCAATTTACCCAGGGGCTTCAACCTGCCAATCACGAGCCAATGCCACATCGTAAAGCCCCATTGCTGAGCAGTGCTATGTGCCTAAATAAACACCTGAATAAACACCTTGATAATCACTTTGGTCCATGCGCACTTACTACACACACCTTGTATGTTCTCCCACCCATAGTGTGGACGTGGACTCAGGCCAATGCCCAAAGCCGTGCTGCTGTGATTAGAGAATAGGGAGAGTTATGATACAAACATTCCAACTTGGTTTATCAGGAGTCAGTGTGGAGTTGTAAGGAAGTGATCTGCAATAGTGTTATCCATTTTCAATAAATCTGTCTCTCTACTCTGGCTGGCTCTGATCTCGGGCTGTCCCTGCTATTATTTATAGTGGTCTTATTTAAGACTTGTATTTATGAGTTTGGCTGCCCTTTGCGAAGCACACTGTTGAACTCTCAGTAAGTGGCTGGCTAGAAACATTTATTAATGGTAGTACCAAGTCGTCAAACAGAACTGATAGTCGTCCGCCTTTTGGAGAGCAAACCTGTCTATATCATAGAAGCATTAATAGGAATAAGCATGTGCAGTAAGTAAACGATAGTGTTTAAGGTCTTTACCAGATTCAATCTCATGGTTCTCAATTCCCCCCTCACTGTCTCAGGAGCGAGTGATTGAGAACCTTCGAGAACAGAAGGAGCGGGTGGACAGGGTTCAGCTGGAGGAGCTAGAGCGAATGAGGAAGGAGAACCAGGAATTAAAGGACAAGCTCTCAGCCATTCAAACTCAAAAACTGTTCCCCAGCCATCCTGCAAACCCCAGCCCAAACCAAGGCCTCAGGCCCGATGTAGAGGTTTGTATGGGGGGTTCACAAGGGAGAATGTGTTTGTGTGTGTTTAACAGATTTATATGCTCAACAGCACCCGGCAGAACAATTGAAACTGAAATTGAAATTGAGATGTTGGGGAGATAACATAAAGTCTCAATGTCAGTGCTGTTTCATTTTTCGTTTATAATGTATTCATTTGTCACTAACATATTCAATTGAAATATCCCAACACTAATATAACAAATGGGTGAAAAGATGGGCTTGTTCATACAAGCAGTGTGCGCAATTGATATTACAAATCAGGTAAGTACCCACACAGCAATATATATACAGAATATAAAGTTTTACTGCTAGTCCTAATATCAAACAACGTCATTACAATCATACATAAATGATGACGGAAACACAAAGGCTGATCTTTACTGCGAATGTAGCAATAAATCAATAAATCTATACTTACGTTCGTGTTCCAGCAAAGAAAGTCCAGAGATCTTGGCTCATGCACGTACACGCTAGTAGGCGCGTCCACGTCTGCGGGTGCAGACATTGGTCGGCTCAGCGCGCGTAGGCGGAGCCTATAACTCTAGGCGGCGCGCGCCGGTTTAGTTTGTCGCGTCCGCGTATGCGAATCAGACACGAGTCCGCTCAGGATCAGCTGTTTGACCGTACAATTTTCAGAGGCGGAGCTGTATCCTCTTGGCGGAGCCAAAACGAATGTGACAGTAACGCGGGTTGGGCGACTTGAAGGCGGATCCGTATAGCAGTCTTCTGCTGTGTGGGTATGTATAGACAATATCACATCAGTATTTTACTTATATCTACATCATAACAGGCACACTAAGTCTAAACATTAAGTTCGATTTTTAATACAGTATACCATTCAAATAAATACATTTCAGCAAGCCTTAGCCTTTTGAAACATATGCTTCAGCACTTTTTCACACAACATGTTTACTGGAGGGTTATTTAAATGAATTTCTTATACCAATCCACAGTACTCCCCAATTGTACAATACTTGAACTTACTAGGTACATTTTGAGCACAGTAGTTGTGAAAACTGTGCTGAGCTCTATTCAATCAAACTGTGGTAATTGGAATACATTGTGCACAGTGGTACTTTGGGATCTGATTTTGATTTTGTTCTGTGACGCAGCTTGTAACTTGAAAAACCTGTATTGCGAAACAGCGTCGCCCATTAAAATGAACTGAAATGATTTCAATCCGTACTTGGCCCCCTCAAAACACTAAAATTTTAACATGTAACTGTCACGACCAGAACAGGACTCTGAACACAGATGCAGGATTTGAGAAACAGTTGTTTATTCTCACAAGGGGAGGGGTCCAAAAACGGGAGAAACAAAACAGGCTATCAAAACAGATCTGACCTGACCACTAAACTAACAAAAATATCAACAACTCAAAACGCTCCGGTTATGGAGGGAAAAAGGGGCTAAGAACAAAAACTACCAAATACAACAAAAGGCGCTCCAACGGAGGTGATGCTAGGAAGCTAATCTTACCTGAGAAAACTTACAAACCAAAATACTCCCGTGGATCCAAAAGGTACACAAAACGTGGCTATGGCTGAAGACAAGACTGTGGCAAAGGAACGCTGGAGGTACGCACATGAAGATACGGAACACTCTAGCACAGGACAGAAGGAGGATGAGACATTTATACACATGAGGGAGGGTGACACAGGTGGGCGCAATCAGGAAAGACGTCAGACCAGTGAAACAGGAGCAAGAGCAAGTGACCTGAAACGAGAGGGAGAGTCAGCATTTCAAAATAAAACAGGAAATGACAAAACAACATGAAACCAGACGAAACCCAGACCAGACTTCACCCAGGTGTGACAGTAACATGCTTTTTAAAAAGAAAAACAAACTTTTAGATTAGACATAAAAACAATATAATACAATGTACTACAAACAACTACAGAGTTGAGTTTTATGAAATAATGTAATAATATTGCACAGCATTTACTTTGGAGAGAAGGCTTCTACGGTATCTCCTTCGAACTGTTTCTCCATAAGCAGCTTTTCCATATTTTCATGGACAAATGTCCGCGTTCAGATATTACTTTAATGTACTTGGCTGGTGTTGTCAGTGTTGTCAACTTGGCAACTTTCTTGCTATATCTGAAGACTTGCCTACTCCTCTTAGCGCCTTTTTTCTCAAAAGTGACTTGCGATTCGGATGTTTTGGAGACTTATATCACTGTGCAGTGAATGTCCTCAACGGGCAGCGGGTGCTGCTGCGAGCCCCTCCGTCATCACAAAGCACTCACAGGCGGTCAGGTTCACAGTCTCATGCGCAGCAGTCCCAGCTGCTGTCAGAGCAGAGAGGAGACCCACACGCATCCAGACTTATACAAATGAAATGTGTGTGCATAGAAAAAAAGCTACCTTGACTCGTGTTATTCCTACAACACTTAAAAAAAACATACTCATATGCAATGTGAAGTGTATTATATTTACAGTTGTGGTCAAAAGTTTACATACACTTGTAAAGAACATAATGTCATGGCTGTCTTGAGTTTCCAATAATTTCTACAACTCTTATTTTTTTGTGATAGTGTGATTGAAGCACATACTTGTTGGTCACCAAAAACATTCATGAAATTTGGTTCTTTTATGAATTTATTATGGGTCTACAGAAAATGTGACCAAATCTGCTGGGTCAAAAGTATACATAGAGCAATGTTAAAGGCCTACTGAAACCCACTACTACCGACCACGCAGTCTGATAGTTTATATATCAATGATGAAATCTTAACATTATAACACATGCCAATACGGCCGGGTTAACTTATAAAGTGACATTTTAAATTTGCCGCTAAACTTCCGGTTCGAAACGCCTCTGAGGATGACGTATGCGTGTGACGTAGCCCGGCGAACACGGGTATGCCTTCCACATTGAAGCCGATACGAAAAAGCTCTGTTTTCATTTCATAATTCCACAGTATTCTGGACATCTGTGTTCGTGAATCTGTTTCAATCATGTTCATTGCATTATGGAGAAGGAAGCCGAGCAAGCAAAGAAGAAAGTTGTCGGTGCGAAATGGAGGTATTTTTCGAACGTAGTCAGCCACAACAGTACACAGCCGGCGCTTCTTTGTTTACATTCCCGAAAGATGCAGTCAAGATGGAAGAACTCGGATAACAGAGACTCTAACCAGGAGGACTTTTGATTTGGATACACAGACGCCTGTAGAGAACTGGGACAACACAGACTCTTACCAGGATTACTTTGATTTGGATGACAAAGACGCAGACGTGCTACTGTGAGTATGCAGCTTTGGCTTTTTTTTGCGTATGTACGTAACTTTTTTAAAATATATAAGCTTTATGAACCTTGGGTTAGGTGAACGGTCTTTTGGGCTGAGTGATTGTGTGTGTTGATCATGTGTTTGAATTGTATTGGCGTGTTCTATGGAGCTAGGAGCTAGCAGAGGAGCTAGGAGCTAGCATAACACGTACCGTACCGTACGTGCGCGTCACGTACGTAACTTTTTAAAAATATATAAGCTTTATGAACCTTGGGTTAGGTGAACGGTCTTTTGGGCTGAGTGATTGTGTGTGTTGATCATGTGTTTGAATTGTATTGGCGTGTTCTATGGAGCTAGGAGCTAGCAGAGGAGCTAGGAGCTAGCATAACACGTACCGTACCGTACGTGCGCGTCACGTACGTAACTTTTTAAAAATATATAAGCTTTATGAACCTTGGGTTAGGTGAACGGTCTTTTGGGCTGAGTGATTGTGTGTGTTGATCAGGTGTTTGAATTGTATTGGCGTGTTCTATGGAGCTAGGAGCTAGCAGAGGAGCTAGGAGCTAGCATAACAAACACGCAGGTGTTATTATGCAGGATTAATTTGTGGCATATTAAATATAAGCCTGGTTGTGTTGTGGCTAATAGAGTATATATATGTCTTGTGTTTATTTACTGTTGTAGTCATTCCCAGCTGAATATCAGGTACCGTGAGTATGCAGCCTTGGCTGCTAAACATTCGATAACTTGACCGTATGTGCGCGTCACGTACGTAACTTTTTAAAAATATATAAGCTTTATGAACCTTGGGTTAGGTAAACGGTCTTTTGGGCTGAGTGATTGTGTGTGTTGATCAGGTGTTTGAATTGTATTGGCGTGTTCTATGGAGCTAGGAGCTAGCAGAGGAGCTAGGAGCTAGCATAACAAACACGCAGGTGTTTTTATGCAGGATTAATTTGTGGCATATTAAATATAAGCCTGGTTGTGTTGTGGCTAATAGAGTATATATATGTCTTGTGTTTATTTACTGTTGTAGTCATTCCCAGCTGAATATCAGGTCACCCCCGGCTCTCACAGCATCTTCCCTATCTGAATAGCTTCAACTCCCCACTAGTCCTTCACTTGCACTTTACTCATCCACAAATCTTTCATCCTCGCTCAAATTAATGGGGAAATTGTCGCTTTCTCGGTCCGAATCTCTCTCACTTCATGCGGCCATCATTGTAAACAATAGGGAACTTTGCGTATATGTTCAACTGACTACGTCACGCTACTTCCGGTAGGGGCAAGCCTTTTTTTTATCAGATACCCAAAGTTGCAATCTTTATCGTCGTTGTTCTATACTAAATCCTTTCAGCAAAAATATGGCAATATCGCGAAATGATCAAGTATGACACATAGAATAGATCTGCTATCCCCGTTTAAATAAAAAAAATTCATTTCAGTAGGCCTTTAATATTTGGTTACCCTTGGCAAGTTTCACTGCAATAAGGCGCTTTTGGTAGCCATCCACAAGCTTCTGGCAAGCTTCTGGTTGGATTTTTGACCACTCCTCTTGACAAAATTGATGCAGTTCAGCTAAATTTGTTGGTTTTCTGACATGGACTTTTTTCTTCAGCATTGTCCACAGGTTTAAGTCAGGACTGTGGGAAGGCCATTCTAAAACCTTAATTGTAGCCTGATTTAGCCATTCCTTTACCACTTTTGACATGTGTTTGGGGTCATTGTCCTGTTGGAACACCCAACTGCGCCCAAGACCCAACCTTCGGGCTGATGATTTTAGGTGGTCCTGAAGAATTTGTAGGTAATCCTCCTTTTTCATTGTCCCATTTACTCTATGTAAAGCACCAGTTCCATTGGCAGCAAAACAGGCCCAGAGCATAATACTACCACCACCATGCTTGACGGTAGGTATGGTGTTACTGAGATTAAAGGCCTCACCTTTTCTCCTCCAAACACATTGCTGGGTATTGTGGCCAAACAGCTAAATTTTTGTTTCATCTGACCACAGAACTTTCCTCCATTGATTGATTGATTGAAACTTTCATTAGTAGATTGCACAGTACAGTACATATTCCGTACAATTTTTAAACTAACAATATTGTCAATAGGCAGAAACAGAAAATGGTCAATTCACTCTATAAAGTAAATATATATAATATATATTTAAAAAGTAAATATACATATTTAATCTATTAGGCTACAACTTCAAGGAAACGCTGCTCCATGCACAGCTAACATATCAGAAAATGAATAACTGGTGAATGACAAGAAGTCCAATAAAAGGTTGTTTATTTATACATATACATCTCTATTCCTCCTGAGGAGGTGGAGGCGGGACTCGTCTCCTCGTTGCCCGATCCCCCGCCAAGTTGAACCACCTGATGGCGTGTTTGGTGACCTCAGCGTCCGTGGCTGACCTTGTCAACACATTTTTACTCACAGCACCTGTAATCAAACAAGATTACAAGACAGATACGTTTATGTTTATGGTATGTAGCATCCAAAGCCAAGTATGCTTACACAATACAAAATATGTGATAGGTATTAAGGAGATTACATTTGAAAAAAAAAACATGACTTAAAGTTACTGGAGGTGGTTAAAATAAGGTGCGTAAACTATGAATTTGTGATCAGGGTATAGGTGTGCAAGACATCCAAAATGTTTAAACAATATCGTTATTTGGTTCCTTGATCAGAGTACTTGTTTGGCTCTGTTGGATGACGGCGGCGGGGGGTTGGGGGTGGGGGGCATAAATAAATATCCATAACCCAACTTTGGGAGGTTGACATTGTTTTCTTATTATATTTGTACTATCATTCTATGTTTGTATTCGTGTAGGCCAGGGGTGTCCAAAGTGCGGCCATTTGCGGCCTGCAGGTCATTTTTTAACGGCCCCAGGGCACATTTTTAAAAAATATGATCGAAATAAATAAAAAACATTAAAAGTGGTATTTAAAGAGCAAACAGGTGAAATGTAACAAGAAAATGTAGCAATGTTTACTCTAATCACACAAAGCTGCCATGTAGGCTGTTTCTTTCTTTAAAAAATAATAATGAATCAAAATCAATGTCATTATGAATTATTGACATATTCAAGGCTTAAGAAGTTTACCTTCGCAATCAGCTGGTCTTGGTTGTGCTTATTAGTTTCCAGCAGGCTAAGGATCTGGATTACCTTAGGCGCTGTTGACAAACAGCAGTATAAAATTAACATGTTTCAGTGTTTATCCTCATTACTCATAATCCTGACATTAGCTATTGACCTTAGTTAATGACAAAAGTTATTGACAATGTTTGAAGAAAATATGTGATTGCTTGTGAATTTGAATTTTTTCCAAAATTTGTGGCACAGAATGACCATCCGGTATTTGTCAGTTATTGCTCACCAGAGCAGGAAATGTTGTCTGCCATTCTTTCCCCTCGCCATGTTGGCCTGTAGGCCAGGCTGGATCCAGGCTCCTCTGTCTGCCACATGTTGAGGGCTGCTGGTGAGGGGGGTGGAGGGAGTCGAGGAGGGACTGCCCTTCCTAGTGAGGTGGGCATTGTGAGAGAGCCATCAGTTAACCATGACTGGTAATACCCAAGGGGTGGTCGCGCTACCAACGGAGCCACGATAAAAAACAACAAGCGATTTTTCTACGTTGAATAAGAACTGCACGTGAACTCTGCTGCACTCTTCTCCTTGCATGTTGAGTTTGACATGAGTTTAATAGGTGGGCAATCAGACAAACTGGCATCCACTGGCTTAGCCTGTAGCAGGCTGTTGTGTAGCTATTGCCATTCCTTGGAATCTTGATATTTTACTGTCTATTTTTTATTCTTATGGTAATAAAACTACGGGACAAAGTGCATCTCTTGACAGGTCAATACAGAACACATACCTATGTTTCTAAACACTTAACAATTCAATTTTTCAACGGATGATTGGCAATCCTAGTATACTGCAAACTAGCAATGCTACACACTAACTGCTTCGCCAAGTCATGTATTTGATGATTTATTTCTTTAATTCAATACCCATTATACGTTCTCCTTCACAGCACTCTCCTTCGCGCTCCTTTTCTTCGTTCCAATGGTTGGATAAACACAATAATGTCAAACTCCAGCTGTAAGCTAACGATAGCGAGTGAGACACTGAATATTTTGGTCAGATCTGACAGGGTTCACCGTGGCATTCGCACTGCCAACTAGCAGTGGGGAGGCTCAATACCTACATTTTTGCCCACAACCTATAGAATAACATTTAGCCAAGAGACAGCTCGTATTTCAAAAAACTTCTAAGCCGCAGCACTCGTTAGTCGGGTTGTATATCATTAAGATTTTATCGATACGATACCCTTACCAATATTTGTTATCGATACCGGTATTTATCGGTACTCTTATTGGTACTGTTTGTAATTGGTGTAAATAAAGATGTGGAAAAAAAGCATTTTTTTATTACCTTTTTTTATTAGCAGAAGAGGTTGCACACCTTCACAACATGATGTAACATCTCACAGCAGGGAAGTCTTTTATCAACACCTGCTTTTTAATTCCTAAACAAGTCAACTATCGTATTTTTCGGACTATAAGTCGCTCCGGAGTATAAGTCGCACCGGCCGAAAATGCATAATAAAGAAGGAAAAAAACATATATAAGTCGCACTGGAGTATAAGTCGCATTTGGTGGGGAAATTTATTTGATAAAACCCAACACCAAGAATAGACATTTGAAAGGCAATTTAAAATAAATAAAGAATAGTGAACAACAGGCTGAATAAGTGTACGTTATATGACGCATAAATAACCAACTGAGAATGTGCCTGGTATGTTAATTGAACATATTATGGTAAGAGTCATTCAAATAACTATAGCATATGGAACATGCTATACGTTTACCAAACAATCTGTCACTCCTGATCGCTTAATCCGATGAAATCTTATACGTCTAGTCTCTTACGTGAATGAGCTAAATAATATTAGTTGATATTTTACGGTAATGTGTTAATAATTTCACACACTATGAAAAAAAACTGCAACTTAAAGTCCGATAAATACGGTATGTTGCTCATGCAGTTGTTATTTCATCATTTTGTACAGAGCACACAGATCCGTCACTGTTTCTTTTTATTACAATTACACTCAGCTGGAAATATCAGTGACGCATTCATGTACAGAGCACCCTCCATCCATTTTCTACCGCTTGTCCCTTTTGGGGTCGCGGGGGGTGCTGGAGCCTATCTCAGCTGCATTCGGGCGGAAGGCCAGACTTTTTAAATGATACATCATATCAAATATATATTATATACATCAATACAATCAATTAGCATGTTCTGTGGGTGTGCATTTTGTAACAATAGAAATAGTTTTGTGTTAATATTGCACATGGACGTATTTGAGTGACAGACCGTAGGTTAACAGCTACCGACTTATGTATGAACAATAAAAGTAAAAAGACTCAGTGATCAAGTGTAATGCTCAATAGTCCACTTGTAGAGTCAAGAAATAGAAGTAACAAACACATTTAAGCTAGGTGTCTTTTAATGCCACGTCGCAAAGGCGCCGCGATGTAGTGATGTCAGACGGCGACTACGGACCTGTCAGCGGATTTGGTCTTGCGTCAAAGCAACTTTTTGAGTTGTTATTTTACTTCAATTTTTCACTTAGTTGTGTGGAAAGCCTGTGTATTAATGGATCGCTATGAGGCCGGTTGATAAAGCGCGGTAGCGGCAGTTGTGAGTTAAGTGACGTTCAATTGAAACTGTACAACTCCTATTAGCGTGCGTGACTTTAAGGGACTTAAGAGGATTAATTGTGTTGTTATTTGTGTGGTGTTGTTTCCTATTTGTAATTATTTCAAGCTGATTTGTTATGTGTATAGAGGAACAGCTGAACCGTATGTAACAGAGTGTCATAATTATGACGGTCAGCTGGATACAAAAATACTGATAGCAGTCCAGGAGGACCGACCCGATTAGGAACTGGTACTAAGTAATACCGCTACTCTGTATACATCCCTACCCGTTAGCCAAGGTACCTCTCATTTGTCGGCTTGACTATTGTAGCTTTTAACCATCTATGGATCCCAACTATGTCTTACAGTACCTCTGCTATGAACATTTTTTAGAGCTGCAAATCTTAGGGCACCTTCCGATTCGTTACGATTCTTGGGGTGACAATTTGATTCAGAATTGATTCTCCATTCAACGATCACGATTCAAACCAATTCTCGCAATGTGTTAATTGGGATAGTAATTATAATCAAACCTTTTCAAAACAGTTTACAAAACCTCCTTTTGGTTGCTGACGTATGACCTGTACGCTCAGTGAGTAAGCATGAAGATGGCCTAAAATTGTCTTAAAAAATGTATTCTTCAAAAAAAAAAAATAAAATAAATAAAAAAATTAAGTTTTCAAATGATTTAAATCGTGATAAATAAAATTTGCGTTTTGGAAGCGACTTGTCCAGGGTGTACCCCGCCTTCCGCCCGATTGTAGCTGAGATAGGCACCAGCACCCCCCGCGACCCCGAAGGGAATAAGCGGTAGAAAATGGATGGATGGATGGATGAATAGGTTTTTTTTAATGGTTATAGCCTCAAAATGGATCCATAAATTAGTAGAGATAAGGAGGTAAAATTAATGAATGGGATTTATGTAAAAGAAAAAAAAAGAAAACAACTAGTCCACCCTTATTTTGGTGCCCAGCAAGCGTCACCCCCCCACCCCCGCCCCGAAAGACACTTTTTCTGTTTCCACAGTGACAGGATTTATGATAATGTTTTCTTATATAGGCATAAAAAAAGCATACACACATCTCATTGCTGTAAAATGATATCTTGTTGAGAATAGCGCCACAAAAAAGGGCCAGCTGCTCGATAACTCTTTATAGCCAGGAGATTTACACACTTGACAGAAGTGTGGCCATAATTACATTATTTATTGTCCTCAGCAGCAGCCAGACCTGTTATATAAACTTACAAATTCTTCAACGACATGTTTCTGTGTGTTTCTTGCTCTGCTGCTTACACTTAATTTGTTGTGTTACTAGCAATACATAATTTTTCCTATGAGGGTTTATTTTTATATTAAATTTTAAAATTTCAATGTCCAATTCTTTCACAGGTGTACAATACACCGGCAGTTAATAGACGATACCCCAAAGCCAAAAAAGACATACAAATCCTTCATTTTATCCTACATTCATTCATGTATTTTTTACTTTCCTAAAAGCTCAAATATCTCATCCAACTCAAGCCCCAAACCAAAAAACTAACATCCATCCATCCATTTTCTACCGCTTATTCCCTTCGGGGTCATGTGATATTTGAAAAAAAGAATTAAACAAAGAAGTTTAAAAAAAATAATTTATAATGTTTTATAGCTTTCAAAAACGTTTGTCTTAGTTTTGCTTTGAAGATTTTTAAGTGTGGATGATTATGAATTTTCTCAGAAAGTTAATAGTACCATAATAACCTGATCACACTTTTTATTTTCTGTTTTGGAAAATTTGGTTTGAGTATTTTACATATTTATTCCAATAGACACGCACGCAGGAAAGACTAATAGAAAGGAGCATTTTTTAAATGATTATTCTAGGCTGTGAACTTTGTAGGATTTATTGTCAGAAAGCATTCGCGTCGAAAAAAGAAAAACATTTAATAGTGTAATAACATCTCAGCCAACCAAGAGAAACATTACTGGACCCAAACTCTATATGAAAGATAACCCAAATAGGTAACCAATAAAGACAAACCACAGGCAATCAGCCAACAGAGAACGTGCACAGATGCTGATGAGGGAAGTAATTCTGCTTAAGTCCAAAAAGTCAAAACAGAAGTGTGGTGATTGTGTGACAATAGGACTTTTCCGAGTAATCAACCTTTTAACCAAATAATCATCTCTTCATCTCCTTTTGTTTTTTTCCTTTTGTGAAGGTTCCGGCCAAAATCGATGTACTTCCAGCCATAAGCGCCAGCTCCACAGTAAGTACCATAGTGTTATTTTGTCACCCTTTTGTTTCTACAGTATAGCTCTGCATATACAGTGCCAGTCAAAAGTTTAGACAAACCCTCTCATGATATTAATGAAGTGTGTTTGACTGCTGAGAATTTTCTTTTAGCTAAACTTCAACAGAATTTGATCTGCCCGAGTGTTAGATAGCCTTAGTGTTAGTGTTTAGTGTTAGGTAGAAATCACTTCTGCCTCGAAAGCTGTCATCTAACAGCAGCAATAATTTTTGATTAACATTTTAAGTAGCTAAGTTGAGTACCTGCTCACCAAAAGACTAAACAATTTCACCAACTATTTTTGTCTTCTATAGATTTTATTTTTCAATGATTCTCTTTGTCTACTGCATACCCGAGCAAGAGTCTTTCTGATCATATGAATCACAAAATCAAGACAGCCTATATACAGTATTTATTCCCAGTATTCTCCCAGCTGATATGTTACATAGCTTTTCCGTAATATCCAATATTAGCAAGGGACAGTTAAGGCTCATGGATGCTTTGCCGAGGTCTGTAAATTCCTAAAGCCTAGTCAAGGGTGTCCAAACAGGATATATGCTTTAGTACTGATCTGTCACTGCACCTGATGGAACCACTCACCTTTTCCACAAGGCCCATGACACAGAGGACACATTGTGGAAATGTCCAGACATTACAGATCGCCTGAGGCTTCTAGAACAGGAAGTGGCTCGCTACAGAGAGGAATCTGGGAAGTCGCAAGCCGAGGTGGAAAGGCTGATGGGGGCACTGAGAGACGCTGAGGTGGACCGATCTTGTAAAGGGAAGATCATTAATGATCTTGAGAGGTGAGTTTCTAATAGTCCCAGACACTATGTATGAACTCCTCCTGGGTGTCCTCAGGCAGTTGTGTATTTCCAAGTTACTGGTTCGTTTTATGTTCTTGATTCATTCCTAAGTGCTTTATTTATAAAGGAGTGATCCGCAATATAAACTGTCTCAATCACTTCCTCCCGGCCCTTGAAACTCCTTCTCCTTCTCTTTCTCCTTCTTGCTCTTGTATTTTAGCCTGATGATATCCAATTTAGGAAATGCCAACTGGGAATTACGTACAGTACATGTCTCGTTTTTAATCTTTCAACTAAATGTCCTATTGATTTTTTTTTGTGCATAAATGATTCCAGATCTGGGTGAGTAGACACTGAGTGTACCTGTTACACACATACCATCAGCACTAACAAAGCACATTGTGGTGTGTGTGTCTTGACATTGTGCCATGACCTCTAAGCCACTTTAAACTTTCCCATGTATCACATGAAGAGTTCAGGAGCAAAAATCGATAAACGTAATTCCGCCAATTTTGAGCTATGAGTACCACAATTCTCTACCAGGAGGTAAAATCATATTTTCTATAAAAGGAGCTTATCTTTAACATTTCCCTGTTGAAGATTCTGTTACCTCAGAAAGCAGCAAGCGCCCTGCTGTCTGTCTTTTGTCGCACAAACAGTTAAAATCCATCAGACCAATCAGTACATTGAAATTTGATGACGTCATCCAACATCAAAGCCCATGTTTGCTTGCTTTGTGTCTGTTTTGCCGGGATTGTAACTTAATTAAAGCATCAGCGATGAGTAACTTTGATGAAATCAGTGACTGTGTGGTGCCCTCGCCTACTGGGCTCAAAAAGAGACGCTCTCCTGATAAATCCGAGCGGTCCGTGAGCATGAAAGGTTGACACAGTCCAGTGGGAAAAATCCCGTCTATTATACATAATGTACAGTATACGTGTGTAGCCACTATTCTCTCGAATGACAAACTGAATTGTATGTTCACTCTGCTGTTGTCTTGTGAATCAGCTGTCAATGTAAAGATGACATAATGCAGCGGTCAATGTAAAGCCTGGACACCCCTGTCCAGGGATTCCCCCAGAAATGTATATATGATGTCTGCAGCTGTGATAGGCTCCAGCCACCCCCGCAATCCCCGAGAGGGACAAGTGGTAGAAATGGATGGAATAATTGATTGATTGATTGATTGAAACTTTTATTAGTAGATTGCACAGTGTGGTACATATTCCGTACAATTGACCACTAAATGGTAACACCCGAATAAGTTTTTCAACTTGTTTAAGTCGGGGTCCATAAGCATTCCTCTATCTGTTTTTACTTACTTGCAGGGCCACACTGGCACCATATAAGATTGGTCTGTTTTTACAAACAAATGCTGTTTGGAGTTATCTGTTTTGCTGCAAAGTTTGTACAAAATTATCCAAATTACGTTTTTGTAATAAATGTGCATTTGAGGGGGCAGTACGGTGCTTTAGGGGTTAGTGCGTGCGCCTCACAATACGAAGGTCCTGGGTTCGATCCTGGGCTTGGGATCTTTCTGTGTGGAGTTTGCACATGTACTCCCCGTGACTGCGTGGGTTCCCTCCGGGTACTCCGGCTTCCTCCCACCTCCAAAGTCATGTACCTGGGGATAGGCTGATTGGCAACACTAAATTGGCCCTAGTGTGTGAATGTGAGTGTGAATGTTGTCTGTCTATCTGTGTTGGCCCTGTGATGAGGAGGCGACTTGTCCAGGGTGTACCCTGCCTACCGCCCGAATGCAGCTGAGATAGGCTCCAGCACCCCCCGCGACCCCGAAAGGGACAAGTGGTAGAAAATGGATGGATGGATGTAAATTTGAGACTATAATTTGTAGTTGTTCGAAACGGTTCAATTGCAACTCACATCCGCCGAGTGGCTGTTTCATGAACAGCGCCTTAAAAGTTGTGATCAATACAAAAAAATGGAGATACCTGTTTTTGCGACTAAACTCTTCACATGTTAATAACTATGCCATATTGGCAAAAACCTGAAAAATGAAGGTTCCTTGAAGGCAGTAAATGTGTCATACCTTTTCTGCAAACAATCACCCATAGTCATCACAATTTCCAGAATCATTGCTATCATCAGCCATGGCATGTGTGTTTTCTCTCCATTTTACATGCTTTCTGTCATTTGTGTGAGTTTTAGTGTCCAATATGTGATTTGTTTATGCTCATACTTTACTTTGACACAGTAAGCATGTACATGTGTGTTTTTGGAATTGACTGGCATGCAGTTAGCAGCATGCCAGTGTAAGTGGTGTGTCCAGTCCAGCCCAGACGCTGAATATTTATAGTGTCCGCTTTCTCTTGGCACATTTCTACTCCATTATCATTTGACTTATGGCTTGGATCGGCATAATGTGCACATACATCTATGAGTGGTTGTTTTGGCCAATGTCCTACAAGCAAATGTTTTTTTGTGTGTATGAAAATATGGACAAAAACAATCGCAGAAGATGTGTGTTAGCGTATTATGGTTTCATATTGTGTATGTCATGAATGCAGCTTGGTTTGTTGGTCCATTAAGTCTGTTTTTATATTGTTGAGTGTCTTTCTGCAGCCAAAATGCATAACACAGTGACAAGTAGAGGAACTTCGAGCATGGTTCATTCCACGCCTTCTTTGTCCTTGGGCAAGACACCCACCTTGCTCCTAGTTCCATCCACACCGGTGTACATGTAGCATCAATGTAGATCATGGGTTTCTAAATATAAAGCTCTTTCAGTCTCTAGAGAAAAAGCGCTATATAAATATAATTCACTTCACAACTCTTGTATCTCAAAGCAGCCTCTGCCATTGAAATGAATTGTAATCGATTTAATCTGCGCATTAAATTGATCACAACTGCACTGTTCAATTTGTTTTAAAAAAGATTGTTTTAAACAATTATTTCTAAGACCAACTGAACAAAACAATGTTTTTTGACAAACTGAACCGTCTAGTTGTGACAGACTGAATGCCCTGAAAATACAATGACCTGGATAAATGACATCCATAGACAATTTAATCCGTATCTGGCCATTCCAAAACACCACAATTTTGTAAAATATGCCACCATGTAAATTGCCTTTTAAAAATAAAAACAATACTTTTAGATAATAAATACTGTTTGAACATCATTACAATAGCATGTACTCTTAACCACTGTTTTCCAACCACTGTGCCGTGGCACACTAGTGTGCCATGAGATATTGTCTGGTGTGCCATGGAAGATTATGTACCGGTAATTTCACCTAATTGGGTTAAACATATTTTTTGCAAACCAATAATTATAATCCACAAATGTTCCGTTGTTGAGTGTCTGTGCTGTCTAGAGCTCGGCAGAGTAGCCGTGTAATACTCTTCCATATCAGTAGGTGGCAGCAGGTAGCTAATTGCTTTATAGATGTCGGGAACATGGTTTGTCATGATCACAATGTGCAGACGACAGCAGGAGGAATTCTGCAGGTAAAAAGGTATCTAATGCTTAAACCAAAAATAAAGAAAAGGCGAGTGCCACTAAGAAAAGGTATTGAAGCTTAGGGATGGCTATGCAAAACAAAGCTAAATTGAACTGGCTGCAAAGTAAACAAAAATAGAATGCTGGACGACAGCAAAGACTTACAGCGTGTGGAGCAGCAGACGGCGTCCACAAAGTACATCCGTACATGACATGACAATCAACAACAAAATAGGAGCGCAAGACAAGAATTAAAACACTACACACAGGAAAACACCAAAAAACAAAGTAAGTCACGGCGTGATGTGACATGTCGTGACAGTACACTTACTTTGAGTCAAGAACTGTAGTGATGCATGCTTGATTATGGTTTGAATTCATATCCAACAATTGCGAGAACAACTTTTTACTGTCAATATCGGCTGTTTCATTTTTTTATGTTTTCTGCCGGTGGTGTGCCTCGAGATTTTTTCTATGAAAAACATGTGCCTTGGCTCAGAAAAGGTTGAAACACACTGCTCTAAACAAGTAGAGTAGTTTTTTTTAAATAATGTAATTTGAATATTGTATTGCATTTACCTTGTGGAGTGCACTAATGCGTGTCTCCTTTGGGATAATTCTCTTGTCAAGTGTTGCCAAGTCCACTTATTATCTCATGATTATAAGTAACTTGTTTTTATAGCGCTGCTGTGCGTTTCTCTGATGGCATCTGGCAACACAATCTCCGACGTATGTAAGGGATTGGCTGGAGAAGTCACTTCCAGTATGACAACACAACAAGTGACGTGTTTGCCTGTGAACCAAAACTACTGCTCAACCATCCAGTTGGTTGAGTCAGGAATAGACTTAATATATTGAAACACAGCTTTGCAGCTTCCCAATAATTCTATTGATACATGTTCATCATTTGTGGCGGCATACGTGAAGGCTCGCTGCAGCTTGTGTGGTGCAGCAGGCCTTGATTAGCTGGGTCGGCTGCTAACAAGGTAGTCCATATTTTTAATGGTTTCTTTTTCTGATTTAGTTTTTCGCTTTTCCTTCTTTGCAGAGGGCAGGGTTGTGTTGATCTCTGAATGGCGCGTAAATGCGCACATCAACTGTCTAATCAAAACTTATGTTTGTTTCTACAAATATTACTTCAACCGAGGGCGAAAATGCTCACAACTTAAAGCATAGCTAATAGCCGAGAGACAGGTCATATTTAAAATTACTCGTGAGTTAAGGTGCTTGCAAGCTGAGGTACCACTGTATGAGGTATAATAGTATATCCAGGACATTTTTTATTTTTTATTTCTTACCCATGACATCAAGTTCTTTCAAATTCGCTGTGTCTCTAAATGGTTTTAGTAAGAGCATGGACAGTGTGCATGAACTGGATCAAACACAGTTTCCTGCCTTATTCATTGGCCGTTTAGCAGACTGTTTGGTCTGGAAACAGCGTGCTCACTTGCACTTTGTGGGAACCCGTGCACATCAAGTATAATAAGGATATAGTAGCTCCTGCACAGTTTGGACACACAGTCTACTCTGTTTGTGAGATTCACGCCTCTACCTCTAGCTCAACATATATCAGCTGGACACATTCAGCCGTCAGCTCAAATATGTGTAGGGGTGCTCAGAGACCTATAGATGGTTTGAGATTCCGAGCCGAAAGAGTCTGTTATCAGTGGGGAATCCACTGTGCTCGTACCCAGTCACTTTTTATATCTTATTGATTTGGAAGTGTTTACAATGTTGTTATCTGGAATGCATGGCAATTATATTCCTTATGTAATTATTTATTATGTTTATGTTTTCTAATTTGCTGACTACGAACTCAAGTGCAAGGTCCAGGATTAATTATTGTTAGCTACACACTCATGATCGCCTCTATATTTCGGCCGCTTGGTGCCTTTTCTAAATTGCATTTCTTCAGTGTAATTTTCTTCAACAGCAACGCAGTCAGTCTGTATGGTCCCTGTAATTGACTGCCTCTTGCCCAAAGTCAGCCATTACCATAGAGATGATGTTGGTCCCACTGTAAGGAAGCAATCTGTTTGAAAAATGATTTGTGTACTTTTAAATATAGCTTGATATGGACACACATACAGTACATTGACTTCATCTAACATGCTATACAGTATGTGTGTTTGTGCACATGGGTGGCCAAATGTTTCTATGTGAGTCTCTGACAATGACAAAAAGACTTCCTTTTATGTTTCTGTTTCTGTTTTTCTGTCTGGAGAGAAAAGGAAAACCAGATGATTTCACAGATACTCCACACCAATTGGCAAAGCAGTAGACAAAGCTGACATTGAACAGTGCCAATTTAGTCATAGTGGAGTTGTGACATCATCTTAGGCATGATAACATGATGTTTATTTGTGTGACTGCTCCATAATATATTACCTTAATCCCGAAAATATAAAAAATTAATGTGTATGCCCAACAATATGGTCAATGAGGTTAGTGGTGTGAGTAGTGTATATGTCTGTTGCGGGGATTCGTACGTCAGTTTTCATTTATCCTGCCAAACATCAGCCGAATAATGAAACCCATTCCCTTTCACTAGATAGATACTCATTCATGCAGTTCACCCTCCACTCTGCAGAGGAATACGTCGGGCATATCAGAATCAGAATAATAAGACTAATACATTTAAACCGCCACAAATATATTTGGCGCTACCTGTTAGGAGGCGCTATGCATCCTAAGTTAGCTCCCAAATCCCATGTGGTATTCATTACAAGCGGAAAACAGGAAGTGCTTCTTACATCATTCATTTATTCGAGAATCAAATACAAACAGGCACGAAAGGCAAAGTATTCGCCATGGAAGCAGAGATCCAGACATGCAGCGCAACGCCACAAGTTTAGGGAGTGTTCATGAAAGTTGAGGAGTGAACAGGTAAGAACAACTCCACAAAGGTGCAGCCCGGATTTTGACTAGTGGAGTCAAGACGAGCAAGAGTGCTAAGAAGACGCACTGTTTTGTAATACTTAGCCTTCCCAGTCAAAACCATAAACCATGTCGGGGTGTCCAAAGTGCGACAGTGGCTCGTTTTTAAGGGTTGTGGCACATTTTACAGTCAAAATAAACACAGCAATTTAAGAAATAGATAAACAAGTAATATTGTCAGGAGAGTAAACTGAAACGTTGGTACTATAACTAATGATAAGGTATGTCTTAAAATATGTGTATAGCTTTTTAGCCTTGTAAAAACATTTCCATTTACATGCGTCATGGCTATTTATGCAAAACAGACGATGACTTTGAATTACATTACTTCGTCTCAATGCTACATTCTTGGTTTTTGTCTCCTTGCTTTTCCTGCCTGTGTTTGCTCTCACCTTTCTCTGTCCAGATGCCATTACGGCAGCAGAAGACAAGAGTTCTGAGCAAACCTGAGGCCAATTACTCTCTGGCTTCGTAAAGTGTTAATATGCACATGCTTCAATAAGCTTAAAACAATACTAAAAACGTAGATATATATATTAATTTATTGTATTTTATTTTATTGTTTTCACCATGATTAGGGAAGGTTGTTTGCATTGGGTCATATGGGTAAATGCTAACAAAGATCTTTACACAATAATAAAACATTTTGAACTCATCAGTAGATTTTCTAGAGGGTTGGCAAATATTCTTAAAAGTTTTAAAAATGTTAATACATGTTACATTCTTGTATAACTTCCACATGTGTTATTTTGTTTAATTCTACAAAAGAATATTCAAGTACAATACTTAATTTCAAAAAAGTTTTTTTTTTAATATGTGCTACTTGTCTAAGACATCATTGGTGGCTTTATAAGTGTCACGATTAGCTTAGCCGGAGTAGTACCGCGGGTGTGACTGGAGCCTATCCCAGCCACATTTGGGCAAAAGGCAGGGTACACCCTGGACAAGTCGCCACCTCATCCCAGGGCCAACACAGATAAAACACAACCATTCACCCTCAAATTCACATACTAGGGCCAATTTTAGTGTTGCCAATCAACCTGTCCCTAGGTACATGTCTTTGGAGGAGAGAAGAAGCCGGAGTAGTCAGAACAGTCACGGGGAAAACATCCAAACTACACACAGAAAGACCCCAAACCCTGGAGCCTCTTATTGTGAGACACTAGCACTAACCCCTGTTCCACTGTGCTGCCCATCGTAGCCCTCTCAGTCAACCAGAAACTGACTTCTGCCCCGCTTTCTGGAGTAACAGTGTCGGCTGGGTAACCACCGATCATGAGCAGAGGAGTAGAAGGCGTTAACTGAAGGCACAGAAGACTGGTCATGGACATGGACCACCAGATATTGCTTGATGGATGGAGGCAGCTGAAGTTAGACCGCGCAAGGCTTATGATCTTGGTGATCTTGAAGCAGGGGGAAAGCTTCCTGCAGGAGCCAGCCAATTGTAAGTCTTGAGACGACAGCCATACCTCTTGTCCAGGTTGATAATTGGGGAATGGTATCCTGTGGTGATCCGCCAGCCTATGGTTCCGGGCAGCCGTCTAGAACAATGCCTGTCTTGTATCCCGCCACAACCGATGAGCTTGGCAGATGTGCTGGAGGGGATGGCGATCTCTGACTGCTGAGTCGGTAGGTGATTTTAAAAAGAGACATACCTGTGGCCAAGGTGGTGAGGGATTTGTGAGCATACTTCACCCAAGGGAGGTGGGAGGACCAGGACGAAGGGTTTCGGTGGCACACACAGTGGAGAGCAGCCTCCAGGTCCTGGTTAGCCTGCTCCATCTGGCCTTTGGTCTGGGAATGATAACCAGATGAAAGGCTCCGGGTGGCTCCCAATGCCTTGCAAAAAGCCTTCAAAACTTGGTAAGCAAATTGGGGTCCACTGTCTGAGACCAGGTCCTGAGGGATACCATGTAGGCGGCAAACATGCTTGACCAGAAGTCGTGCAGTCTCTAGGGAAGTAGGTAGTTTGGACAGGGGAATAAAGTGAGCCACCTTAGAAAACTGATCGACCACATTGAGTATGACTGAGGTGCCTCGGAAAACTGGCAGGCCTGTGAGGAAGTCTAAAGCTATGTGGGACCATGTTCGTGAAGGAATAGGCAGAAGGTGAAGGAGACTGGCTGGTTGCCGATAAGAGGCTTTGCACTGGCACAGACGGAGCACGGGTTCACAAAGTCCTTGATGTCTCTTCCCATTGCCTGCCACCAAAATCTCTGCAAGGCCAAAAACAGAGTGAACTTCATGCCAGGATGACACGATACTTCAGACGCGTGTCCCTACTACAAGACTACAGACCTCAGTTCATTCGATACTTGCTTACTAGCTTGAACATTGTCAGGAACCTTGGTCTTGGACGCGGCATCGGAGACCCATCTTTCCAAAAACATTAAATATACTTGTTAAATAAAACCTCTGCCTTGTTTTTAATGAATACTTAAGCCTACTACACCACTGTATTTCAATGTTGATCATTATGGTGGTATTTGAAGAGCCACATTTTTTCTGAGGTGGTACTTGGTGAAAAAACATTGATAATCACTGCTCTAAACTAAATTAAATTGATGCTAGTCGATTTTTTTGTTTTCTTTTTTTCCAAATAAGAATCAGTAAGAGAGCTGATAAGGATTTGAATCATTAAGCAGAATCGGAACCGGAAAAAATGTAATCAATTCCCATCCCTATGCCTAATGTACACTCGCTGTGATGTCATAATAGGGAGTAGAGGAGGACAACATCTGCAGCTTTGTTCAATTCCACGCCATGACAATTAAGGCAGTGCTAGATAACAATGGTGCTCACACTAAATATTATGATGGACATCTTTTACTGTGAGGTGTGTACTGACTTATGATACCAGATTTCATTAACCGTGTGTGTTGAGTTATTTGTTTTTATTATAAAGCGGTTCACTAACAAACTGTGCACTGACTCTAAATGATTTTCAAGTTTTATTTCTATGGTGGAGTACACCTATTTTTTTTATGAGATAACGTAAACAAAATATTTTCAAAATCTTATTAATGCTAGTCTTGATTATTTCTTTACCTCCCAGTCTGATCATATCGCTTTTTGCGAAAGAGTAAGCATTCTGGTATGCAAGGGAGAGTTTCAGAAAAATGTGTGTGTGTGTGTGTGTGTGTGTGTGTGTGTGTGTGTGTGTGTGTGTGTGTGTGTGTGTGTGTGTGTGTGTGTGTGTGTGTGTGTGTGTGTGTGTGTGTGTGTGTGTGTGTGTGTGTGTGTGTGTGTGTGTGTGTGTGTGTGTGTACATACAGTATTTACTTCACTGTGGCTGTGTAGCATTTTTAAAAGAGGTGGGGGTAGGGAGGATTACGCAGATTTATTCATAGACCAAAAAACCCAAATTTGCATAGAGCTACAGCATATGATTTGGAGCCTAACTCATTCAATTTCCATCCTTTTAAAACAACAGGGCCATTGCAGTGTGTTGTTGCACGTGTCACATTATTTCAATAATTACAAGTAACATCAGCACAACCTGCTTTTGCTGGACAAGCTTCATCACATTTTAGCTCACAAGTAAATTATTTAACAGACACATTCCTTTTTGACTCTTCTCAGTGTCACCCTGCCATACTGTACACACTCTGGCAATACATATGTGTGTATATATATATATATATATATATATATATATATATATATATATATATATATATATACTGTATATATATATATGTATATTTATATACCACAACTGTGAAATGGCATTTGTATTGCTATAAGATGTATAAGCGCTGTACAGAACCTATCAATAATAAACAGTCTTGTCCTGTTTGGATCTGTCAGCACTGCATCAAGACAAATGCCTCAGATAAAACTTCACAGTGTTGACCCAACTGTCTTAATCTAAACTTTCAGTTCCTGCCTTCCCCTTTTCCTCACTCGTTTTACACTATTTCTTTTTATTTTGTTTCACAAAAAGAAAAATATGTATGCAATTCAGATCCTATCTGCTTTGTTTTTCACCAAGTGCACATGCCTTAGTCATTACTCCAACATTTCCCAGTCTGTATAAAATCTCAGGCTTGAGGTTGACTTACATGTTTATTAAAAAGTCTGCATATGAAATGTAAGCAATTTAGGAATAACACAAATTGTGTTGTTTGAACATCTTAATATACTGTAGCTGCGTTCCCATTGCAGTTTTTCGTAAAATGTAATCTCTATTTTTCAAATCTCGACAAAGTACATTTGCGACTTGGAGGTGTTTCCATTAAAGTGTGTTTTGCGTCATAAACCGTAATTCACGTAAAATCTTGTCCCGTGAGACTTCACTTAGAGGAAGATGGAGTCTTTGCGATTTGATGGTTTTGCTGTGATTACAATTGCAGCTTCTGCTTTTGCCGTGATTGTCAAAATAAAAACGAAAGCAGCGGGTGATCGCCCAAATGTAACGTCCTTACTTACTTACTTACCATGACACTGCATGATACTCTTCTCTTCCGGTTTAACGTGAGCTGTGCTGCTGTGCGACCATACTGATTTTCTATTTTTGTGGGTTTTTTCTTTTTAAAACAGTTTTCAGTCTCTTTTTTTTTTTACATAATTTATTTATATTTTTTATTTTTTCATTCTGAGTCAAAAGCTCAAAGTCAGTTCACAACCCCTCTCAGTGCTAAGCTAACAATCTGTTTACGGCGAGTGACATGAATTTTGCCTCCACTCAACTCCACATCCAGTCGCGAAAACTTCTTGTGTCTCAGCCAGAAAGTGATCGAGCTCAGAGAGAGAATTTCGGTGCTATATAACTTTCATGAAGCTGAAAAGCAATTGGCCACGATTATCCTCGGCAAAACGCTGGCCGTTGCCACCAGTGCTTAGCTAACAGACACCGTGATCTTTCCAGATGAGGCCGCAGATGCATCCCGGGCCTCTTTTCCTACTGCAGCAGTCGCTGCCTGTGCTCTGTGGGCTCCCTGGCTTCCCCTTGGAGCGAGGTAGGATGCACCGGTCAGCTCCAGAGAAGTGGACCTTGGTCGGACACCGCAGCAGGAGGTCCCAAGGACGTCAGCCGACATGTTCCCCTCCCTCCTTGTCGATGCCGGAGAGCGGATCTAATGCCCTGCTGGATCCATCCGATTTTCCTCCTCTGGCGGCTGTAATTACTTTATAATGTCGCTGGGCTCCGCACGGTCCGCACCACCTTCACACATCATTGTCCCGCTAAGTCATACCCCGGGAGGATTATCAACCCGGGCCTCTCCTCGCTTGAGCAACCCTCATGGTCCGGTATCAAGGTGTGGATCACAACCCCTCGTCCTCCGGAGCCATGACGTGGGAACCACTAAACGCCATCTACACCAGGAGGCCCCCCCGTACCCTCACACCACCCTCCTCATTGGGGACTCTATAGTGAGGAAGGTGCGTGTGAGACGAGTTCTCACGCTGTCATTCCCAGGTGCCACTGTCGCTGACATAACAGGACAAAACCCCGACATCCTCAACTCACACCCGCAGGTCAGCAAGATAATCATCCACGCAGGTACCAATGACACTCGCAAACAACAGTTGGAGCTGCTCAAGCGTGATTTTTTTTGCCTTCTTTTAACAATTTTAATCATACACGTTTGAGTGTTTTTATCTCTGGCCCCACCCCTAACGGTCCCACAGGAATAGGTCGCTTCACCCGACTACTCAGGCTGAGTACTTAGCTCGCATCCACTTGTGCCTCCCCCAACATGGCTTTTATTGACAGTTTTGATGCTTTCTGGGAGAGGAGACATCTTTTTTGGAATGATAGGCTTCACCTTAGAGGCCTACTGAAATGAGATTTTCTTATTTAAACGGGGATAGCAGGTTCATTCTATGTGCCATACTTGATCATTTCGCGATATTGCCATAGTTTTGCTGAAAGGATTTAGTAGAGAACATCGACGATAAAGTTCGCAACTTTTGGTCGCTGATAAAAAAGCCTTGCCTGTACCGGAAGTAGCGTGACGTCACAGGTTGTGGAGCGCCTCACATCTGCACATTGTTTACAATCATGGCCACCAGCAGCGTGAGCGATTCGGACCAAGAAAGCGACAATTACCCCATTAATTTGAGCGAGGATGAAAGATTTGTGGATGAGGAAAGTGAGAGTGAAGGATTAGAGGGCAGTGGAAGCGATTCAGATAGGGAAGATGCTGTGAGAGGCGGGTGGGACCTGATATTCAGCTGGGAATGACTAAAACAGTAAATAAACACAAGACACACAGTATATATACTCTATTAGCCACAACCAGGCTTATATTTAATATGCCACAAATTAACGCATAACAAACACCTTCCCCCTCCCGTCCATATAACCCACCAATACAACTCAAACACCCGCACAACACACTCAATCCCACAGCCCAAAGTACCGTTCACCTCCGCAAAGTTCATACAGCACAAATATTTCCCCAAAGTCCCCAAAGTTACATACGTGACATGCACATAGCGGCACGCACGTACGGGCAAGCGATCAAATGTTTGGAAGCCGCAGCTGCGTACTCACGGTAGCACATATCCAACTCAAAGTCCTTCTGGTAAGAGTCTCTGTTGTCCCAGTTCTCCACAGGCCAATGGTAAAGCTTGACTGTCATATTTCGGGAATGTAAACAATGAAACACCGGCTACGTGTTTGTGTTGCTGCAGCCGGCCGCTAATACACCGCTTCCCACCTACAGCTTTCTTCTTTGCTGTCTCCATTGTTCATTAAACAAATTGCAAAAGATTCACCAACACAGATGTCCAGAATACTGTGGAATTTTGCGATGAAAACAGACGACTTGATAGCTGGCCACAATGGTGTCCCAAAATGTCCGCTACAATCCGTGACGTCATACTGAGACGTTTTCAGCAGGATATTTTGCGGGAAATTTAAAATTGCACTTTACTAATCTAACCCGGCCGTATTGGCATGTGTTGCAATGTTAAGATTTCATCATTGATATATAAACTATCAGACTGCATGGTCGGTAGTAGTGGGTTTCAGTAGGCCTTTAACCTCGTATCTGCCAACCTGGTGTATGGCGTGCAGCATGCCCCTGCAAGCTGATATCTCCATGGTCCTAGCCCGTATGGTTTTATTTTTAACATCAATATACACAATACTGGACTTGGACCTCATTTTTCCACAAACAATTCATTAATTCTCACCATCATCACTAGCAGAGAACGATACATATAGCATTCACACAACACTGTAAATATAAATAACCTCAAACAACTTGCAAAACATAACTACCTATTAGTTACAGTCACAAATACACCGATCGCTATTAACATGACACTTTTGAATATTAGTTCTCTGGTCAATAAGTCTTTTATTATTAATCATTTGATTTTAGACAACAAACTGAGGTATGGCTGGGTACAGATGCACCAGTTGTTCTCACGGACGCCTCTACATCCAATTGTAACTTTGCTTTTTCAGTCGGAAGTGGTAGGGAGGGAGCTTGCACAGCATCAATAGCCACTTATTCCCTAACATCAAAACAGATTTTATTCGATCACTATACCACTTTTGAATATAATGGAATTGTTTTTAGCAGCCCCCCAGTTTTGTGCGTCACTGTCTATAGACCACCAAAGAAATGTGCTGCTTTTATGAATGATTTTTCTGAGGTTTTTATTAGGGATGTCCGATAATATCGGACTACCAATATTATTGGCCGATAAATGCTTTAAAATGTAATATCGGAAATTATTGGTATCGGTTTCAAAATTATCGGTATCGGTTTCAAAAAGTAAAATTCATGACTTTTTAAAGCGCCGCTGTGTACACGGACATAGGGAGAAGTACAGAGCGGCAATAAACCTTAAAGGCACTGCCTTTGCGTGCCGGCCCAGTCACATAATATCTATGGCTTTTCACACACACAAGAGAATGCAAGGCATACTTGGTCAACAGCCATACAGGTCACACTGAGGGTGACCATATAAACAACTTTAACACTGTTACAAATATGCGCCACACTGTGAAACCACCCAAACAAGATAGTGGAAATGCAGCGTTTTACCAATATGTCTATTAACCTTTAAAGTTAGTTTAATTTAAATTACTAAGAACATGTTAATTAAAGTTTATGTCTACCTTTCTAAAATATTTAATGAATTAAAGGGGTTATGTTATACCAACTTTTCTTTCCTTTTGGCACCTGTTTTTGGAGCGGATATCTCCATATACAGTATAGGCCAAAAGTTTGGACACGACTTCTCATTTCAATGCGTTTTCTTTTTTTTCATGACTATTTACATTGTAGATTGTCACTGAAGGCATCAAAACTATGACACCTGTGAAGTGAAAACCTTTCAGGCGACTACCTCTTGAAGCTCATCGAGAGAATGCCAAGAGTGTGCAAAGCAGTAATCAGAGCAGAGGGTGGCTATTTTAAAGAAACTAGAAAATAAAACATGTTTTCAGTTATCTCACCTTTTATTGTTAAGTACATAACTCTACATGTGTTCATTCATAGTTTTAATGCCTTCAGTGACAATATACAATGCAAATAGTCATGCAAATAAAGAAAACAATTGTGTGTCCAAACGTTTGGCCTGTACTGTTTGTTAGAGGTTCACCCAAAGAGCTTGGCGCGAGTCCACCGTTTAATTCAGAACAAAGTTGTAGTCACTAAGTTCCTTGTTTTTTTCTATCTTGTTGTGAGGCATACTGGCTCGTGCATGCACATGCATGCTAAAATCCTCCAATGTTGCTATTTTTAATAAAAAGTAGCATATACATGTAGTTCAAATTTATATCTGCCAGCAGACTTGACATGGAAGTGCTAGAAACTATAACGTGGCTTATGGGGTGGAGACTTAATTGAAGGGGGCTTGAGGATGGCTTTAGCCTGTAAATAAAACCAGTCAGACTGATACAGTATTCACAATTATGGGGAATTTAGGTCCTCTACACACGGGAACGCTTATGTTTTATTTGGTGGCTGGTTAAAAAAAAATGTAATCCATGCTCTGTGTAAGCTCAATGAGTAGTCATGTCAGGTAGGGATCACTGGATAAATAGGAAACATTACTTACAGTATACACCACACCTGATGTCATCTTCCAGTACACTACACCACTAAACCCTTCTTGCTTGATACCATGGTGGATTTAAAAGCATCCAATGCATGTCATTGTTTATGTGCTTCTGCTATGCATAGTTGATAGAGGTCGGCAATGTTGTTGTTGTTGTTGTTTTCAGCTGTTGCGTGCAGCTTTTCTCTTGTTCTACTGGTCAAGTGTCGATGAATGGACAGAGACATCATCATTTTCAAAAATTTGACATTTGCTTGTCCACATGACAATGTTAAGGTGCCGTTGTCAGATTTTCCCACTTTGGAATCAGTTCACAAAAAATATTGTTGCAGGGGCTCCCATTAGCATGTAGATTACAATATGTTACCATATGTTACCATCCTGACCTAAAAACATAACCGCATAAGCTCACGTACTTAGAGTCACAAGTTAACATTCATGTTTTTTAATAGTGGGAGGAAACTGAAGAACTGAACACAAGCGTGCTGGAACACGACAATAAATTGTGCTTGATAATTTCTTAGTTTAAGAATAAATTATTTATTATGTTATATAATATTTTACAAGTCTGCCATTGTCCACCGACCCAATAAACTAGATAAAAGTTAGTCCAAAAAAGAGAGGGGAAACCGACAATTGGGTGAAAAAAGATAGGGGAAGCATACTCAAAAAGAGATACAAACAGCCCCTCTGTGAGCCAGGAATAAATTGGAGCTGCTTGTGTTGGAAGTTGGATGTGTGGAGTGCTCCAGATGGAAGAAGCATGAGAACATGTAAAAAATGACTTACTATTAAGATCCATGCACAGTGCTTTTCCCCAGCTGTCTTTGCAACAACTGCATTTGTCTTTGAAATTTCACTGCATAAACCTTTCCAAAAACCAACAAATTTTAGTGCATTTTTTCCACAGGTGCAGCCCTGCTACTTTTATTCATACTCTTATAGCCCATCAACGTTGCCCAGATGGTGTGATGGGCCAGTATGAGCTATCAAAGTAGACCAGCGGGTGTGCTAGTTTACACACCTGTGCTGATATGCCCTCATTTCAAGTTAGTTTCTGGTGACATGTCTTGGAGCTTATAAAAACAGAGAGAGCAACATCACGGTATAAACAAATTCCTCTCCTAAGGTTCCTGTACCTCTACCATATTTGGAGCTGTCTGCTGACTTAACTATGGCAAAATACATAATTTGGACAAGTGTGGAAAAGGGCAAGATTTTTTTTATATAAATATCTCTGCTACGCCTCGATGGTTTGATTGAAAACATTTCGGGACTTATGGAGATCCCAAATACAGAAAAACAGTTACAAGTAGATAAGAAAAGTTGGGTTTTGTTTAGTAGGACCCCTTTCAAAGAATTAAAAGAGAAATGCACTCTTTCGGGAATTTTGCCTATCATTCACAATCCTTATGTAAGACAAGCACACATATGTTTTTTTTGTTTTTTATGCACTCAAACTAGTAAATAAATGTGAGCAAAAGTCTGTATACAATAGAGTCTACGGGAGTCGCTCTATTCTGCCTATAAAGCGCTTACAAAAACATCCCAACACTTCCTTTAAGGTTTTATATACATGATGTAAACATATATGTAATGTAGTAACAGGCACATTCATAATATTGGTAATATTTATGTATTTTGCTCATTCTAAGCCAGGAGTCGGCAACCCAAAATGTTGAAAGAGCCATATTGGACCAAAAATACAAAAACAAATCTGTCTGGAGCCGCAAAAAATTAAAAGCCATATTACATACAGATAGTGTGTCATGAGATATAAATTGAATTAAGATGACTTAAAGGAAACTAAATGACCTCAAATATACCTACAAATGAGGCATAATGCTGCAATATGTACATATAGCTAGCCTAAATAGCATGTTAGCATCGATTAGCTTGCAGTCATGCACTGACCAAATATGTCTGACTAGCACTCCTCACAAGTCAATAACATCAACAAAACTCACCTTTGTGCCTTCACGCACAACGTTCAAAGTTTGGTGGACAGAATGAGACAGAAAAAGAAGTGCCATAAAACACGTCCTAGAAAGTCGGAGAAAGTTATACTTGTAAACAAACTACGGTGAGTTCAAGGACCGCCAAAATTAGTAGGACAAAACGGCGCTCGCCAAATACTCGAATCAGTGAAGCATGTTTAATATAAACAGTGTGCTTTATAACAATTAGGGAGGTTTGCGTCATGTTTGTCCTCCTACGGAAACCATATTAAAACAAAAACTTTTTTTCCCCCTCATCTTTTTCCATTTTTCATACATTTTTAAAAAAGCTCCTGAGAGCCACTAGGGCGGCGCTAAAGAGCCGCATGCGGCTCTAGAGCCGCGGGTTGCCGACCCCTGTTCTAAGCTTACAACGATGCATTATTTTCACAAACGCATCACTATGTTTTTCCTTCAATAACATTACTGACTACAACACAATGCAGACTTCCTGAGAGCAAACAAACATAAAACATCACTTACTGTACAATGTCTGCTGTCACTGGGATGCCTACTATTAGGATGTTGATATATTCCCGTTTAGATAAAGAATGACTCATAATCTTCACAATCTTCACAAAGAAAAAGGGGGATGGAATAAAGGCTTTTTTGGGGCTTTTTCACCATTTCCGTGTCTAAGTTGACTGTCAAAGTTGACCAACTTCTCGGTTTATTTCCACATCATTTTACTATCAAGGTGACAGACACGATTTATAATCTAGAATTAACTTTCACGAGCTCAGAAGTGAGAAAGCAGCTCACCAGCTGATGATGTCAAAACAGCAGCATAATGAAGTTGCCCGTCTCTAATAAATGCGCCGCTAAATGTAAGTCCTTAAGGTTAGCGCTTATAATAACAATATCACTAATACTTGATTTTCAGGTCACAAAATGTAAGTGGAGTATTGTTGGTGCTTTTTGGATTGGTATTTATTTGCTTGTATGGTCGGAATTAACACAACAGACACAAAGACGTCATTACTCCCATTGGCTCCACTTTTGTTTACAATTATTTACGAGTTCGAATGCATTAAAAATAGACATTGGATATGACATTCAAAATGGCGTCTGTGTCTCTGACTGGCAGTGCCACGGTTTGTCTCCTGCTGTGTAGATTATTAATGGGTATTTTTACAACATATGTGATCATATCAGCCCGAATAACACATGGGTGTGTCTTGGCTTTATGGACTACTGATCGGGACTCTTTGTTTAGTATCAGAGAGTCAATGGAGGGTTTGTTTGATACACGGCACAGGTACAAGCAAGCGTTTCCTCCTCCTCTTATTATCTTAATATTGTAATACCTGCTGCTATGTCAGGCACCGCGCAAGGTCAGCAAAAGATCAAGATAAAGAGGCAAACGGTCCGGTTTTAGGGTCAAGAGTAGTCGTGCCGCAGCGCGTGTCTTCGGCTATTATGGCTGCCATTGCGCTCGATGCCTGCGTCTGATTACTCCAATTACTCTCCTCCATGTGTGTGACGGCATGTCCACACTGCCGTCGGCTTGGAATACAAGTTTCCTGGACCCTCCCGCCCCTGTCGTCGTGGTGGTCGTCTGGCTATTGTGCACAGAGATGACTACACAGGCAAAGTGATCCAATCCCAAGAACTCTGTTACCGTCTTCCTGGCCCCGACGCTGTCTTTTTTTTGTCACGGGGTGGTGAGCGTTGCTTGATGTGTGACCTCAAGGATGCAGAAAATGGCAGGCGGAATGCGAGTAAAAAAAACAACTATTCATTACTTACAAGGAAGCGTGGAACCAAAACAGCACACAAAGCATCGGTCTCAAAAGAAAGAATGATCCAGCCCTGAAGAGGGACCCAGGTGGAATCAAATAGAACTAATTTAATGAGGAGTAGGTGTGTTGACAAAACATGGAACAGAAAGTAAAGGTGCTGCAAAACACAGAGACAAAACAGGAAACACTGACAAAACAAGAGCACCAGGTAAGGAAGTGATTCTAAACACAGGAAAACCCAAACATAACCAAACTTTCAGTACCACTTCTGACCTCCCTTCCTATAACGGATTCCAGACGTTTAACAAAAAGTCCAAAACCAAGGGAGGGTGGAAGGAAGAATGGCGGAGGGTCGTCAAACTGCGCCCCTGCCTCAGAAAGCTGACCAACAGTCCAGGCCATGTGCCTCCGCTGCCACATGGCTCTTCCCCGCTGGCTGCGAGTTGAATGCTGCTGCATCTGGCGAGGCGGGCGCCCACGGAATGGCCACATACGTGGCCAACGAGAAGGCAGATGCTAGCGGCCACGGTGCACCAGCAGCTGCAATCGTCCATGCCCAGGTCCTTGGCATAGCTGCTGATCGTGCAGAGGGCATCCATGATGTGGCAACTCTCTAGGCCGACGAGGGAGCCGAGTGCGGGCACGTCATGGCCGCTTGTACGACAAGCTGAAGGCGGTGGAGGCAGCAATGAGCCCGCAGAAGACGAAGAAGATGGCGGCTGCACAGCAGGAGACGACAAAAATGGCGGCTGCATAGCAGGAGACGACGAAGATGGCGGCTACACAGCAGGAGACAACGAAGATGGCGGCGGCTGCACAATAGGAGACGACGAAGGTGGCGGCATCTGCAGACCCACTGGAGAGGACGACGATGGCGGCGTCTGCAGACTCGCTGGAGCAGATGGCGGCGTCTGCAGACCCACTGGAGAGGATGGGTCTGCAGTGGCCTCACTGGAAAAGGTGAGAGTTGTGCCTCCCCTGTCGCACAGCTGACCTTAGCCCCCCCCTCCCCCCTGCTCAAGAGACGGATCCCAGACATCCCAAAGAGGCCAATAGATGACAGGGATGGGTGGGAGGGAGCTTGAAAAAAGGCAAAACATCTCTTCGATTCAGCCATCAGTGCCAAAATCTTGTTAAGCCTCTCTGCCATTGAAATCTCTGCAGGGTCACTCACTGGTTGGATCATTTCTGTCACGGGGTGGTGAGCGTTGCTTCGGCGTGACCCAAAGATGCAGAGAATGGCAGGCGGAAATGCAAGTAAAGAACAATGTATTACTTACAAAGGAAGCATGGAACCAGAACATCACACGAAGCATCAGTCTCAAACAGAAGAGGAAGAGAGAATGAGACAACACTGAAGGAGTGACCCAGGTGGAACTAAATAGAACTAATTAAACGAGGAATAGGTGTGCTGACAGAACATGGAACAGAAAGTAAAGGTGCTGCAAAACACAGAGACCAAACAGGAAACACTGCCACAACAGAGCACCAGGACAGGAAGTGATTCTAAACACAGGAAAACCTAAACATAACCAAACTGTCAGTAGTACTTACATTTTTAAAGGATTTTAGGGACTTCTTGTCTTTTATAAATTGGAACCTGTTTTAATCCTTGGATATTTTAACTTTCATGGTGATGAAGGCTCATTTTGCTCAGCAATGGAACTTTTAACATTGAGTGAAGCTTTTAATTTTGAGCAGCATGTTTCTGAGCCCACTCACCAAAAAGGCCATATTTTAGACTTTGTTTTTACACTTGGCTTAGACATTTTAAATGTGTCTGTAAATGATGTCCATATGAGTGAACATAGTGTCGTTTTGTTTTGATCTGCACATTAGTCCTGTATTCCTGCTGTTTTTTTAGCCTGTCCCAAGCATGTGGTCCTCCTTTAGGACTGGGACATTTGCCGATATTTCCGCACAGGTGACCAAGATGAAGCCTTCCTCTTGTTCATCTATCGTGCTTCCTTGCAGGCTCTTCCAAAACGTGTTTGAGGAAATTGGCCCTTGTTTTACCAAAATGGTTAACCTCTATTTGTCTACTGGTGTGTTTCCCAATGTTTTCAAACATGCCATAGTGGACCCATTACTAAAAAAAGCAGGCTTAGACCCGACGGATCGGAATAATTTTAGGCCCATTTCCAAGCTCCCTTTCCTGTCTAAGATCTTGAGAAGGTGGTTAGTGAACAGCTGACATTTTTCTTCGATCAAAGGAACATCCATGAAGCATTTCAGTACGGTTTCTGTAAACAACACTAATGGCCTTACTGAAATTGTCCAGCGACATTATGACACTGGTAAATGCACTGTTCTGGTTCTCTTGGATCTGTCCTCAGCCTTTGACACCCTTGACCATCAGGTTCTGCTGAAAATACTTTTCTCAATGGCACTCATTGAGGGCAGATGCTCCATTTTCCTCTCCCTTATCTCTCCTGCTTGCTTCTTTGTTATGTCTTGTCTTAACTTTCGTGTTGTCTCTGTTTGAACTGCTCTCTAAAATCTAAACAATGGAATTGATTAAAGGCCTACTGAAACCCACTACTACCGACCACGCAGTCTGATAGTTTATATATCAATGATGAAATCTTAACATTATAACACATGCCAATACGGCCGGGTTAACTTATAAAGTGACATTTTAAATTTGCCGCTAAACTTCCGGTTCGAAACGCCTCTGAGGATGACGTATGCGTGTGACGTAGCCCGGCGAACACGGGTATGCCTTCCACATTGAAGCCGATACGAAAAAGCTCTGTTTTCATTTCATAATTCCACAGTATTCTGGACATCTGTGTTCGTGAATCTGTTTCAATCATGTTCATTGCATTATGGAGAAGGAAGCCAAGCAAGCAAAGAAGAAAGTTGTCGGTGCGAAATGGACGTATTTTTCGAACGTAGTCAGCCACAACAGTACACAGCCGGCGCTTCTTTGTTTACATTCCCGAAAGATGCAGTCAAGATGGAAGAACTCGGATAACAGAGACTCTAACCAGGAGGACTTTTGATTTGGATACACAGACGCCTGTAGGGAACTGGGACAACACAGACTCTTACCAGGATTACTTTGATTTGGATGACAAAGACGCAGACGTGCTACTGTGAGTATGCAGCTTTGGCTTTTTTTTGCGTATGTACGTAACTTTTTTAAAATATATAAGCTTTATGAACCTTGGGTTAGGTGAACGGTCTTTTGGGCTGAGTGATTGTGTGTGTTGATCATGTGTTTGAATTGTATTGGCGTGTTCTATGGAGCTAGGAGCTAGCAGAGGAGCTAGGAGCTAGCATAACACGTACCGTACCGTACGTGCGCGTCACGTACGTAACTTTTTAAAAATATATAAGCTTTATGAACCTTGGGTTAGGTGAACGGTCTTTTGGGCTGAGTGATTGTGTGTGTTGATCAGGTGTTTGAATTGTATTGGCGTGTTCTATGGAGCTAGGAGCTAGCAGAGGAGCTAGGAGCTAGCATAACAAACACGCAGGTGTTATTATGCAGGATTAATTTGTGGCATATTAAATATAAGCCTGGTTGTGTTGTGGCTAATAGAGTATATATATGTCTTGTGTTTATTTACTGTTGTAGTCATTCCCAGCTGAATATCAGGTACCGTGAGTATGCAGCCTTGGCTGCTAAACATTCGATAACTTGACCGTATGTGCGCGTCACGTACGTAACTTTTTAAAAATATATAAGCTTTATGAACCTTGGGTTAGGTAAACGGTCTTTTGGGCTGAGTGATTGTGTGTGTTGATCAGGTGTTTGAATTGTATTGGTGTGTTCTATGGAGCTAGGAGCTAGCAGAGGAGCTAGGAGCTAGCATAACAAACACGCAGGTGTTTTTATGCAGGATTAATTTGTGGCATATTAAATATAAGCCTGGTTGTGTTGTGGCTAATAGAGTATATACTGTATATGTCTTGTGTTTATTTACTGTTGTAGTCATTCCCAGCTGAATATCAGGTCACCCCCGGCTCTCACAGCATCTTCCCTATCTGAATAGCTTCAACTCCCCACTAGTCCTTCACTTGCACTTTACTCATCCACAAATCTTTCATCCTCGCTCAAATTAATGGGGAAATTGTCGCTTTCTCGGTCCGAATCTCTCTCACTTCATGCGGCCATCATTGTAAACAATAGGGAACTTTGCGTATATGTTCAATTGACTACGTCACGCTACTTCCGGTAGGTGCAAGCCTTTTTTTTATCAGATACCAAAAGTTGCAATCTTTATCGTCGTTGTTCTATACTAAATCCTTTCAGCAAAAATATGGCAATATCGCGAAATGATCAAGTATGACACATAGAATAGATCTGCTATCCCCGTTTAAATAAAAAAAATTCATTTCAGTAGGCCTTTAACTGGCCTGTTAACGAAATTGACAAAAACTCGTGTTTGGGGGAACCTGCCTGTCTTGATGCTGCGGTTGTTGCTTGACACACGACAGACTCTTGGGAGGAGAAGGAGTGCTGCGTGCCTGGCGACCTTTTCAGTCGAAGATGTTGAAGATATTTACCTATTCGGAATCAAGACAACAGGACATCTGCTGACTGGAGTAAGCGTTGCTGTGGTTTGTCGCCAAATTGGAAGATGCTGGCAGCCTTCAAAGTACCCTAAAGCTGCCACAAATGATTGGAGGATGCGGGCAGAACTTTGGACTCTCTTGGGATTTTGGATAACATCGGACATAAAAATAAAATAAACAAGAGTGAAAAGCACATTTATTTTCGCTCGCAAACACAAACATTCTAATTTGGATTGTTTCCCTGGCTTCGAGACTCTCCCGGAGGACAGTGCAGTGAAGACACAAGTGTCTTTGTTGTCTCTCATGGACAGACAACTGTTGTTGTTGACTTTGGACTGACTGGTGGTTGTGAGAGCACCAAGGTCGTGGAACAGAGACACGCTGCGTGTGTAAGCCCGCAGCGTATCTATGAAAAATACGCGCCACACACACATAGCCCACCCCCCATCCCACGCTTTCGACACTTTTACCCCACGTGGTATGATGGATGACGCAGCGCCCGTAGTGGCTGCCAGCTTCAGGCCGGATGCCCGTCCCCTCACCCCTCGTTGCAAGTCTTGAAATTTGTATTGTAATATGTATATGTGCTTTGGTATGAAGTTTTTTTCTCATTCCAGACTGGGCCCTCACAGATGCCCAGTCTGAGATTGAATTTTTTTTACTCATCCTACCCTAGCGTCTACCTTTTTCCCACCGTTTACGGGAGCCTTGTGGCGACCCATCTGCGTTCCTGTTCTGTAATCCTGTACAGTGTTTGTCTAATCTTGAACGGGTTTGTGCTGAAAACAAAATTTTGTTGAACTTTTGCAATTACCTTCCATCAAGGACTGTCGGGGTCAGTTCTACAGGGGTTCTACTCATATTTGTGTGGGCATATCTTTAGTGTTACAGCTAATTAAATAAGGTCTGAGTCAGCAGATTTGTTGTGTGTAGTGCCTCAAGATTCCGTTTTGGGTCCTTTCCTATTTTTGATGTATTTGAGCCATTTGGGAAATATTATTTAAAGGTTTAGTGATGTTTCTTTTCACTTTTTTGCTGATGACATCCATCTCTACTGCTCTTTTAAGCAGTCTGTGATCCAGAAGCTTAACTCCTTGCTTCATTGTTTAGTGGACGTAACACAATGGCTAAGGAGCTCAATGCAGACAAAACAGAAACACTGGTTATTGCACCTGATTATTGAATTCCAGGGATTAAACATTGCTTGGGTGACTCTACTAAGCCAATCCTCAGGAACTGGGGAGTTATCTTTGGCAAAGACATGTCATTAGTTCAGCACTCTAAGCAGCTCACAAGGAACTGCTTCTTTCATCTAAGGAACATCTCTAAACTTAGGAAACTGATTTCACAAAATTATTTGAAGCTTATCATTCATGCTTTTGTGTTCTCACGTTTAGACTGTTGTAACAGTCTGTTTCCATGTCTGAGCAAGAAGGAGCTCTCTCGACTGAAATTAGTGCAAAACTCTGCAGCGGGAATTCTGAACCGTACTAATAGGATGGCCCACATATCCCCTATTCTAAAATTAATTGGCTGCCAGTGTCTTAAAGGATCAAATTTCAAAATTCTGATTTCAGCCTTCAGAGCTTTGCATGGTCAGATTCCTTCCTACCTCAGTGATCTGATCCAGCCTTACTCCAGTCACACTGTCTCACGGTCTGTGGATCAAAATCTGCTGAAGGTTCCACATACTCGTTTTAGGACTAAAGGTGACCAATCTTTCCAGGCTGTTGTTCCCATGCTTTGGAACGATCTTCCGCCCAATTGACTCTGTTGACACCTTCAAAAGCAATCTTCAGGTTCATTTATTTGTTCAGGCTTTTAAGTAGCTACTATGATTTTCATGTTGTCTTCTATATTGATTTTATATTGTTTTATATTGTGTATTCATACTGTTTTATATTGTGGTTTTATATTGCATATTGCCCTTTTATAATAGCTTTTATAAAAGCACTTTGTGGCATTTTTGTCTTTGAAAAGTGCTATGCAATAAATGTTACTTGCTTACTATGTGTTCTTGTTTTTTTCATAAGGTTTTGAGTTATAAGCAAAAGTCCGAAAACAAAGTGCAGTTCCACTTTAAGCCCAGGGCTTTCTTCCACACCAAACTCATCCAACCTTACCTTTATAGGCCTATGTTGCACTATATATTCTAAATAGCCTCTTAATAAGTGCAGTAATACTGGACTGTAAAATAGAATAATGTGCAATATTCTGACTATAATGTGCAATAATGTTGGACTGTGTAATATATCTCAAATGGCCTCCTGGTAAGTGCAATAATGTGCAATGACCTGTCACCTTACAGATATATATATATATATATATATATATATATATATATATATATATATATATATATATATATATATATATATATATATATATATATATATATATATATATATGTATATATATATATATATATATATATATGTATATATATATATATATGTATATATATATATATATATATATATATATATATATATATATATATATATATATATATATTACTATACTATTTTGTATGCACCTTAGGGGATCTGCTCCAAATATGTTGTTCTTTGAACCTGTTCACTGTAATAATGACAATACAACTCTATTATATTCTATAGTTAATGCTGGAACAATACAGTATATGTTTTCCCACAATGACTTGTCCACATTATCTGAAAGTACTTTTTGTCCATGTAGTTTATTTCAAAATATACAGTGCATGCATGTGTATGTACGCTTAATGTCTTCATCATCTTTTTAAATCATATTTAACTCTCCATCATCACTCACATGTCCAACACCCACAAACAACATTCAAGGGGGAGTAACAGCAAATATTTGCCCACATGTGGGGGCAGCTTGTAGCTCTGGCCCAGAATAAACACACCAGTATGGATATGGAATAATACTGTAGTGCATTTTAGCAGCTGCTTGCTCACAGCTTGTTTACAGTGTCATAGAGTTCTCTTAAACGCTAATTTGTCAAGGTCACCTTCTTGCCTTTCCACTTTTTACCAACAAAAACAATGGAAAAGCCAACCTAGAAGACTGATGATTATGTTTTTACTTATTTACTCAAACTAATGCGATTGCAAATAACGTACAGTGCATCCAGAACGTATTCACTACGCGTCACTTTTTTTCCAAAAGTGAATACATTTATTTTTGTACTCAACATTCTACAGACAATACCCCATAATGGCAACGTGAAAATGTTTTTTTGAACAATTTTGGAAATGTATTAAAAAAACAAAACTGAAACAACACTACATGTACTTAGGGATTCACAGCCTTTGCTCAATACTTTGGTGATGCACCTTTGGCAGCAATTACAGCCTCAAGTCTTTTTGAATATGATGCCACAAGCTCGGCACACCTATCTGTGGGCAGTTTTGCCCACTCCTCTTTGCAGCACCTCTCAAGCTCCAACAGGTTGGATGACTTGTGTTAGTTTTCTTCCAGGACGTCTCTGTACATTGCTTCATTTATCTTAGTCTAGTCAGGGAGGTGACCAAGAACTTGATGGTGACTCTGTCAGTGCTACAGCATTCATCTTTGGAGAGGGGAGAACCTTTCAGAAGGACAACCATCTCTGCAGAAAACCACTAATCAGGCCTGTATGGTAGAGTGGCCAGACGGAAGCCATTTCTTCGTAAAATGTTTGCCAAAATGCACATAAAATACTCTACGATCATGAGAAAAAAATGATATGGTCTGTAGGACAAAGATTGAACTCTTTGGTGTGAATGCCAGGCGTCATGTTTGGAGGAAACCAGGCACCTCTCATCACCAGGCTAATACCATTCCTACAGTGAAGCATGGTGGTTGCAGCATCATGCTGTGGGGATGTTTTCTATGGGCAAGAACTGGCAGACTAGTCAGGATAGAGGGAAAGATGAATGCAGCAAATTACAGAGACATCCTGGATGTAAACCAATGCTTCCCATCCAACCTGATGGAGCTTGAGAGGTGCTGCAAAGAGGAATGGGCAAAACTTCCTAAAGATAGGTGTGCCAAGTTTGTGGCATTGTATTCAAAAATACTTGAGGCTGTAATTGCTGTCAAAGGTGCATCAACAAAGTATTGAGGAAAGGCTGTGAATACTTATGTACATTTCATATTTTATTTATTTTAATTTTAATAAACTTGCAAATAAATAAAAAATAAATTAAAAAAACTTTTCACATTATCATTATGTGGTATTGTGTGTAGAAGTTTGAGGACAAACATGAATTTATTCCATTTTGGAATAAGACTGTAACGTAACAAAATGTGAAAAAAGTGAAGCGCTGCAAGTACTTTGCGGATGCTCTCCAAACAAATACTTCATAAAAAGTATTAAATAAACAGAAGCAAGTTTAACTCGAATTGACAACAAACAAAACATTTGTTATCTTTTTGGTCATTTCCTATACGGAGTTTGTGGTATTTTTATGTGTGTGTGTGTGTGTGTGTGTGTGTGTGTGCGTGTGTGTGTGTGTGTGTGTGTGTGTGTGTGTGTGTGTGTGTGTGTGTGTGTGTGTGTTTGTATGTGTTCTGGATTTGGCACACACGTCTTGCTTTAATCGCTCATCTTGTCTGTCATGAGTCACACACTTTTAGTTTACATAAGACTACTGTGGCACAACATTCACACCATCTTTTTATATGCAATCAATTGAAAAAAATGAACACATTTCTAAATAATATGTACAATTTAACTAAGTAATGCCACATTAGCATTACAAATGTAACCACGTTACTGCTATTATCGGGATTATGACCGAAATAAACACATTTCATTCATTTCATTATGACAATTAATGCAGGTATTATTTCAACCTTTATATTTTTCTTTATCTTAAGGCAAATCAAGGCTCCTCATATCCAAAAACAAACGGTGCCCGGAGAACTAAGGAAAGATGCCCAGACAGATGGACATCCACACTCTTTATCGCAGGTTTGAATTTATTTTCCTATGTGTGTGTTCATATAAGTCGTCATTACTTCTTCAATATTAGTTTAGTTTGGCTCAGCATCATTCCGCCTTCCCCCAAATCTTTTTCACACCTCTCCTCTCAATTCAAATCGACCTTCCCCAATGACACACACACTCGCACACACACCATTCACAGCCTGAAGCCTGAGCCTGCCCCAGTCAGTGCTTCTGTGAGACAGTTGAAAGTGGAAGAGAAAAGCATTTAGCTGAAATCGGCTCCATACACGGCTAGTAGTGTAGTGGAAATATTGAGAAAAAATGTCAGACAAGAAAGAGAAATGTAATGTATTGATTTTGATTAATGAAGTGATGTGTTTGGCGGGCACTGAAATGTCACCCATTTGCTCATTAGTGGCCATGTGTGCTGGCATTGCCTGTTTTCTTTTATGCAGAGTTTGACTTTCCCAGGTTATATTCCCACAGGACCTATTAAAGGCAGTCCACCTGCTTTATGCCAGTAAAGAACCAGAGCTCGTCTTATACAGCTGTTATGTGGTTTCTGTGCTCCACTTTGGATGTACTGCAACATTATAGTTCCTCATCTGTCCGGGCAGAATTAGTATGATTGGGAAATAAGTACCTGTACTGTACTGCATAAAGCTCATAGATTACAGGTGAACAGAAAATGAACCATTTTTCAAATGGTTCATTTAGTGTTGATAGATGTGCAGAAAAATATAACGTTCAAATAAGATCTATCTGGATGCATTTGAGCTCAGGTTGGCATTGTCACTCATTAAACAATTCCTAAGGTATATAACTCCTGCTCCAACTTGGTATGGATGATAAGGCCTAAAATATATATTGGGATATATAGGGACTGCATGGCGAAGTTGGTAGAGTGGCCGTGCCAGCAATCGGACAGTTGCTGGTACTGGGGTTCAATCCCCACCTTCTACCATCCTAGTCACGTCCGTTGTGTCCTTGGGCAAGACACTTCACCCTTGCTCCTGATGGCTGCTGGTTAGCGCCTTGCATGGCAGCTCCCGCCATCAGTGTGTGAATGTGTGTGTGAATGGGTGAATGTGGAAATAGTGTCAAAGCGCTTTGAGTACCTTCAAGGTAGAAAAGCGCTACACAAGTATAACCCATTTATCATTTATATATATTGCAGCATCCTGCGATAGCCATATAAAGTACAGGCCAAACGTCATTCAATGTGTTTTCTTTATTTTCATGACTATTTACATTGTAGATTGTCACTGAAGGCATCAAAACTATGAATGAACACATGTGGAGTTATGTACTTCACAAAAACATGGGAAATAACTGAAAACATGTTTCATATTCTACTTTCTTCAAAATAGCCACCCTTTGCTCTGATTACTTTTTTGCACACTCTTGGCATTCTCTCGATGAGCTTCAAGAGTTAGTCATCTGAAAGGGTTTTCACTTCACAGGTGTGCTTGAAGCTCCTGAAGAAAATGCTATGAGTGTGCAAAGCATGCCTTCAGTGACAATCAACAATGTTAATAGTCATAAAAATAAAGAAAACAAAGGAGAAGGTGTGTCCAAATTTTTGTCCTGTACTGTATGTATCACAGTGTAGTATGTAATTGATAATAGAACCATTTCAAAAAAAGTTACAAAGGCTCCTAATTTAGTTGCTGACATATGCAGTAATATATTGTTTCATTTCCAGTTGTATTATTTTATTACAACTGATACTAATCTACTTGTTAATAGCTAGTTACTTTCTGTTGTACCATGGTTCTATCTACACTTATTTCTAAAATGTAATAAAAAGTTGTTGGATACTTTATATTCACAAAAAGTAAATTGTTGTGTTTATATTTTTGTTCAGTATAATACACATTCTTTTGACAATAAAAAAATATAGATCTAACAGTGTAGTAACGACCATATATTGATACGATAATTGGTATTTTTACTGTCAATATTTGTGTCTGTTTGCCCTGCTCTGTATTAGTGTTGTCCCGATACCAATATTTTGTTACCGGTACTGGTACCAAAATTATTTTGATACTTTTCGGTAATTTTCTAAATAAAGGGGACCACAAAAAATTGCATTATTGGCTTTATTTAAAACAAATCTTAGGGTACATTAAACATTTGTTTCTTATTGCAAGTTTGTCCTTAAATAAAATAGTGAACATACAAGACAACTTGTCTTTTAGTAGTAAGTAAACAAACAAAGGCTCCTAATTTAGCTGCTGACATATGCAGTGACATATTGTGTCATTTTCCATTCTATTATTTTGTCAAAGTTATTAAGGACATTTTCAGAGGCGGTATCAATCAATCAATCAATCAATGTTTATTTATATAGCCCTAAATCACAAGTGTCTCAAAGGGCTGTACAAGCCACAACGACATCCTCGGTACAGAGCCCACATACGGGCAAGGAAAACTCACCCCAGTGGGACGTCAATGTGGATGACTATGAGAAACCTTGGAGAGGACCGCATATGTGGGTAACCCCCCCCCCCCTCTAGGAGAGACCGAAAGCAATGGATGTCGAGTGGGTCTGACATAATATTGTGAAAGTCCAACACATCAGCGAAAGTCCAGTCCATAGTGGGGCCAGCAGGAACCATCAGGAACCATCCCGAGTGGAGACGGGTCAGCAGCGTAGAGATGTCCCCATCTGATGGACAGGCTAGCGGTCCACCCCGGGTTGGGAGCAGAGTAGAAAAGAAAAGAAAAGAAACGGCAGATCAACTGGTCTAAAAAGGGAGTCTATTTAAAGGCTAGAGTATACAAATGAGTTTTAAGATGAGACTTAAATGCTTCTACTGAGGTAGCATCTCTAACTTTTACCGGGAGGGCATTCCATAGTATTGGAGCCCGAATAGAAAACGCTCTATAGCCCGCAGACTTTTTTTGGGCTCTGGGAATCACTAATAAGCCGGAGTTCTTTGAACGCAGATTTCTTGCCGGGACATATGGTACAATACAATCGGCAAGATAGGCAGGAGCTTGACCGTGTAGTATTTTATACGTAAGTAGTAAAACCTTAAAGTCGCATCTTAGGTGCACAGGAAGCCAGTGCAAGTGAGCCAGTATAGGCGTAATATGATCAAACTTTCTTGTTTTTGTCAAAAGTCTAGCAGCCGCATTTTGTACCAACTGTAATCTTTTAATGCTAGACATAGGGAGGCCCGAAAATAAAACGTTACAGTAATCGAGACGAGATGTAACGAACGCATGGATAATGATCTCAGCATCGCTTGTGGACAAAATGGGACGAATTTTAGCGATATTACGGAGATGAAAGAAGGCCGTTTTAGTAACACTCTTAATGTGCGACTCAAACGAGAGAGTTGGGTCGAAGATAATACCCAGATTCTTTACCGAGTCGCCTTGTTTAATTGTTTGGTTGTCAAATGTTAAGGTGGTATTATTAAATAGATGTCGGTGTTGAGCAGGACCGATAATCAGCATTTCCGTTTTCTTAGCGTTGAGTTGCAAAAAGTTAGCGGACATCCATTGTTTAATTTCATTAAGACACGCCTCCAGCTGACTACAATCCGGCGTGTTGGTCAACTTTAGGGGCATGTAGAGTTGGGTGTCATCAGCATAACAGTGAAAGCTAACACCGTATTTGCGTATGATGTCACCTAGCGGCAGCATGTAAATACTAAAGAGTGCAGGGCCAAGAACCGAACCCTGGGGAACTCCGCACGTTACCTTAACATAGTCCGAGGTCACATTGTTATGGGAGACACACTGCATCCTGTCAGTAAGATAAGAGTTAAACCAAGACAAGGCTAAGTCTGTCATCCCAAAACGCGTTTTGATACGCTCTAATAAAATATTATGATCAACAGTATCGAAAGCGGCGCTAAGATCAAGAAGCAGCAACATAGATGACGCATCAGAATCCATCGTTAGCAATAGATCATTAGTCATTTTTGCGAGGGCTGTCTCCGTAGAGTGATTTGCCCTGAAACCGTATTGAAAAGGTTCACAGAGATTGTTAGACGCTAAGTGTTCATTTAGCTGATGTGCTACAATTTTTTCGAGGATTTTCGAGATAAACGGAAGGTGGGACACCGGCCGGTAGTTTACCAGGAGATCAGGATCGAGGTTACGTCTTTTGAGTAGAGGATGAATAACCGCTTTTTTGAATGCTAGGGGAACAGTGCCAGAGGAAAGTGATACGTTTATAATATTTAACACTGATGGACCTAATAATACAAAAAGCTCCTTGATAAGTTTCCCAGGAATTGGGTCAAGTAAACATGTTGTTTGTTTTGTCCCATTTACACATTTTGACAATTCCTCCAATGTTATTTCATCAAAGAGAGAGAAACTATTTTGGAGGGCGGTATCCGTCGTATATACAGTTGTATCTGTGTTAATAGAACCCAGTGGTAGCTGAGATGCATTGTCTTTAATCTCTTTTCTGATTACTTCAATTTTCTTATTAAAGAAATTCATAAAGTCATCTGCTGAGTGGGTGGAGCTACTGGGAGAAGTCCCTTGTTGGGTTAGCGATGCTACTGTACTAAACAAAAATTTAGGATCATTTTTGTTGAGGTGGATGAGATTTGAGTAATATTTAGCTTTAGCTGAGGTAAGCATGCGTTTATAAGTTATTAAACTATCACTACATGCTTGATGGAAAACCTCAAGTTTAGTCGCACGCCATTTGCGTTCCAGCTTTCTACATGATAATTTCTGGGCTTTAGTTTCTTCTGTAAACCATGGGGTACGCCTTTTAGGGGCCCTTTTTAGCTTTAGCGGTGCTACAATATCAATGGTGTCGCGCGGGGCGTCATTAAAGTTGTTAGTGAGGTTATCAATAGAGCCCACATAATTTGGGAATGGTGCCATTACCGAAGGCAGTAGGTCAGTAAGAGTCGTCGTTGTGGCATAGTACTGATGATTCATTAGTATCGGGGTACTATACTAATACCGGTATACCGTACAACCCTGCTATTTATACACTCAAAAGTATAGTGAGCAGTTAGCATAACCTTCTACGGTATGTATTGTAGAATGTTTTGGTATTCTTCATCCTCCAGTGATAATAACTTTTAAGGAAACTGACTTTATTTGCTGCCATGAGGCAAGGATTGCTTCGCACTGTGGAAATTAGGCGCTAGCAAGAACGCTAAAGTGGTTTAAGGACCCTTTCGTTTGCCTGTCGCTTTCAAATTTGCAGGACACAAATAGAATGTTTAATCAACTTGGATTATCACAATCTAACAATAGTATTAGCAGCTCTATCATTGGCCAAATTTATACCGTAGAAAATCTATGTTGTGTAACCGTAACTACAACTTATTATTATTTTTGTGTTGCTGGGTTTCTATTACAGGAAGTGTGATTTCCATGTTGCAGTAACAAAACACACATTTAATAACGACAAAACGTTAAGAAAGAAGTTCATTGATCGTTTTGTGGTTTATATAATTGCACATCTTTCAACTAGCCAAAGCTCAGTCGCCCTGCATGCAAACGGGACGTGATCTGCCTTTATCACTGATGTAAGATGGTGTCTTCCTCCTCAACAGGATAAGCACTATAGCAGGTAGGTGGAAGAAGGTCATGGTTGGTGCAAAGAACCACATTGACAGAACCATCAGGAAATAATTGATTGATTGATTGATTGATTGATTGAGAAGTTTATTGACATCTTAAAGAATTGAATCCATGTAATGCTTTAAAAAGGCAAATGGATGGCACAAAAATCCAAAAGGCTTGTTACCATTGTGGTCCATTAAATATTCAATAATGCAGTATTACAAAAGATTTCGAGCAATTGTGTCTAGCAGGGGTGTCTAAAGTGCGGGCCATTTGCAGGCTGCATATGTCTTGATTTTTTTTTTTTTTTGCATATATTTTTATAGGCCCCCAGGGAATATTCTATACATACAATAAACCAATAAACTCTATAACGGAGGAATAGAGCCCCATAGAAAACGTACAAGGTTAAAATAATGAATGTTTGAAGTTCATATCACACTAACAATAATACTCCCTAAAGTAAATTTAACAACCATATCTTGACCTACACTGGGTGGTTTTGCTAAAAACATTAATAAAGAATAAGGAATAATAAATCAAAATGGCCCTAAAATCATTTGGCCCTCGGTGGAAAGGAGTCTGGAGATCCCTGAAGTAAAACGTTAAACGTGACTGATAATAGCCCAACATAATCCATATGCCTATCCGTCCTCCATCTTCTTTTACAGATGGGAATCAATCTTACTGTTCTGTATAATGTCTTCTCGGTAGTCAGGTTGTCCCACAAACCTCTCTCTTGCTCTCTCTTCACCGCTACGGCTCTCTCTGTATCTCTGCATTCATGGGGAACGCAGCGTTCCCCAAGGATAAACACAAACAAACGTGGCTGCGCCTCCACGCCCCCCTCGCCATGCAGGAGAGTTTGAGTGAGATAAAGCGATAGCATCTCTCCGCTCCATCGTCTCAATCCCGCCACGCTACACTTGGCCAACACAAAGAAAATACACTTAGGAAATATTCACTTCAAACCTTTAAACTGGGCTTTTATTACTTTTTGCTGTAACAGAGAGGCATCTGCCACACTTGGGTACCAGACCATCCATCTGTCACTGTTGTCTTATACACACACAGGAGCGCATGCACGTATACAAAAGCAGTCCCAGAGAAGCAACTAACAATTTGCAATTATGTTACAATAGAATATACATTCAACGATTGCCAACATTAAAAGCAAAATCGTTACATAGGGCTTAGTTTACGTGCTTTGAAATGTTAGTGCCCTCTAGGCAGCCGCATACAAGTTGCTGACAGCCCCTTTAAGGCTGTCTATGCAATTTTTTTGACAGAGACAGATGGATGTGTCTGTCTGGATCAGCCTATGTGGTAAGTGGTTTTGTCTGCGTGCGTGTGTCTGTGGATGTGTGTGTTCAGTGGTACAGGTCCTAAGAATTTGCATTTTAACATTCTCCGCTGCTTTACGTACAGTATTCACAGTCAAAATTGTGTTTGCAGCTACCTGCCAATAGAGGCACCCAAAAAATTGATATAATGTATATACAATAATATAGTAGTGTTATAGTACTATTGTCTATAGACTACCTCCGGTTTTGGTATATATATATATATATATGTATATGTATATATATATATATATATATATATATATATATATATATATATATATATATATATATATATATATATATATATACCAAGTCGTGGTCAAAAGTTTACATACACCTGTAAAGATTAAAGATTAAAGTACCAATGATTGTCTCACACACACACTAGATGTGGTGAAATGTGTCGTCTGCATTTGACCCATCCCCTTGGGGAGCAGTGGGCAGCAGCGGCGCCGCGCCCGGGAATCATTTTGGTGATTTAACCCCCAACTCCAACCCTTGTTGCTGAGTGCCAAGCAGGGAGGTTATGGGTCCCATTTTTATAGAGCATAATATCATGGCTGTCTTGAGTTTCCAATCATTTCTACAACTCTTATTTTTTTGTGATAGAGTGATTGGAGCACATACTTGTTTGTCACAAAAAACATTCATGAACTTTGGTTCTTTTATGAATTTATTATGGGTCTACTGAAAATGTGACCAAATCTGCTGGGTCAAAAGTATACATACAGCAATGTTAATATTTGGTTACATGTCCCTTGGCAAGTTTCACTGCAATAAGGCGCTTTTGGTAGCCATCCACAAGCTTCTGGCAAGCTTCTGGTTGAATTTGTGACCACTCCTCTTGACAAAATTGGTGCAGTTCAGCTAAATTTGTTGGTTTTCTAAAATTGACTTGTTTCTATCCTCACGTTTAAGTCAGGACTTTGGGAAGGCCATTCTAAAACCTTAATTCTAGCTGAATTTAACCATTCCTTTACCACTTTTAACGTGTGTTTGGGGTCATTGTCCTGTTGGAACACCCAACTGCGCCCAAGACCCAACCTCCGGGCTGATGATTTTAGGTTGTCCTCAAGAATTTGGAGGTAAATCTCCTTTTTCATTGTCCCATTTAAAACACAAGTTCCATTGGCAGCAAAACAGGCCCAGAGTATAATACTACCACCACCATGCTTGACGGTAAGAATGGTGTTCCTGGGCCTAAAGTCCTTGCCTTTTCTCCTCCAAACATATTGCTGGGTATTGTGGCCAAACAGCTCAATGTTTGTTTCATCTGACATCTCATGAACAAAGATAAGACCTTCTGGAGGAAAGTTCTGTGGTCAGATGAAACATACATTGAGCTGTTTGGCCACAATACCCATCAATATGTTTGGAGGAGAAAAGGTGAGGCCTTTGGAACTGGTGCTTTAAATGGGACAATGAAAAAGGAGGATTACCTCCAAATTCTTCAGGACAACCTAAAATCATCAGCCTGGGGGTTGGGTCTTGGACGCAGTTGGGTGTTCCAACAGGACAATGACCCTAAACACATGTCAAAAATGGTAAAGGAATGGCTAAATCAGGATAGAATTAAGGTTTTAGAATGGCCTTCCCAAAGTCCTGACTTAAATGTGTGGACAATGCTGAAGAAACAAGTCCATGTTAGAAAACCAACAAATTTAGCTGAATTTTGTCAAGAGGAGTGGTCATAAATTCAACCAGAAGCTTGTGGATGGCTACCAAAAGCGCCTTATTGCAGTGAAACTTGCCAAGGGACATGTAACCAAATATTAACATTGCTGTATGTATACTTTTGACCCAGCACATTTGGTCACATTTTCAGTAGATCCATAATAAATTCATAAAAGAACCAAACTTCATGAATGTTTTTTGTGACCAACAAGTATGTGCTCCAATCACAAAAAATAAGAGTTGTAGAAAGTATTGCAAACTCAAGACAGCCATGACATTATGTTCTTTACAAGTGTATGTAAACTTTTAATCGCGACTATATATATATATATATATATATATATATATATATATATATATATATATATATATATATATATATATATATATATATATATATATAAATATATCACTCTTAGTTGTCATTTTTTTCAATCTTTTGACTGCGCTAAGTACAGTATACTGTATATACAGTAAATGATGAGTGATATAATATCTTATTGCAAATACAAATTACACAAAACACACAGGATGTAGGGCTACATTTATGCATATTGACATACAGGGGCAGTCTTCTGCTTGGGTTTCACACAGAGTCCCAGAAGCAGCAACATCCCAGTGCAGGGCGGGAGGCCTTTACTCCTATAAATGTGTGTGTGCTTATATCTCTCTGTTGGGTGGGGTCACAGCAGCACTTGTTGATTCTGGTGCATCGAATTACTTGCCGTCTGTCACATCCAATTACAGAGCTGGAGGGTTGATTCACACAGCCTGCCTCTGTGCATGTGTGCACAGGGGTTTGTCGCTCACCTCCAGCTGTGTGGTGCTGACGTGACGAGCAACAAGTTTCCGCTTGTGATTTGCCCGGCTTGGCACTGTTCTCATCACCCGCAGGCAGACTCCCATCGCTGCTGTCAGTTTCACTGCATGCCTTATTAATGTAATTTGGGTGTCCTGTCATATCAGCCCTAAGAAATCCACTATTGCAGTGGCTGTATAGACTGTCCACCTATAGTACATTGGCCACCAGGTTGCTTCAGAAAGTGAGACTTTGGACTAATTTCAAAATATTGGCCAGACAGAGTCTTCATACCCATGTGACCCCGAGATTTCTGCACAGCTCGTCTGCAAAGTGTGAACGTGTGAACTTGAAGGCAAGTCCTCCCCCCCACTTCAAAATGAAAGAGCGAGAGAAGCTGCGGGTTTATTATTTCTGTTCAGTGTTTTCTTTCACAGTTCCATCAGCCAATGTGAAGAGCGATCCTTTTCCTACTCAGCATAGGTGTCGTAGAGGCCACACACACACACACACACACACACACGCACACAGACACACACACATGCGCGTACACACTGCATTCTGCATGGGAATGTTCAGAATCTTGCACTCGATATGAAAATCCACAAAGCTCAGAACATTTTACATTCTTGTAAGCTGTTTCTTTTTAGTGTTTTTATATATATATATATATATATATATATATATATATATATATATATATATATATATATATATATATATATATATATATATATATATATATATATATATATATATATATATATATAATAGATGCTCTCTTGCCACAGTTTTGGCCTGCTGTAATTCTCTCATTCCACTTTTACAATGACAATCATGGTCATATAAGAAAAAATGGCAGAGTTTAAAATACATTTAAAAAGAAAAACTCTCTCTCCCTCATCACTTTACTTCCTACTCATTCTGGTAAAACCTACTTGCCTCTCAGCTTCCTCTCTCAGCCTCCCAGGATGCCATGCAGGAGACAGCTGAGCAGATCAGACAGTTGAAGGCCCTGAGGGAGAGCATGAACACTTCTGCTCAAAGAGAGGTTCTGTGGGCTCAAGAGGAGACAATCCGTGTTCAGGACCAGAGACAGGTGGACCTGATGTGTTTTGCAAACATTAATTTACAGAATGCCTACAAGTACAGCGTATCATGCAGTCCACGTTAAAGCTCACTAAAGGCCCAAGGAGCGAAATAAGCACCCTCACGTGGCGGAAGTGTTTACCTACAGGCAGTCTATGGTTAACTCTAAATACTATTACACTAATTAGAAGCAGACATATTGACATAAGCCAATATGTCATCTCATGTTATGTTTCTTTTGTATTTTGTATGATGCTGCAGGTTAGGCATTCTTAGTTTACATTTTCACCATACATGTGGTTTATGGCCAGCTAAAAAAATTATAAACCTACACTTTACTGGCTTGAGTATTAGGACCTTTGGCCATGACAGGTCTGCAGTTCCAACAACTCCCACTCTTCTGGGAAAACTTTTCAACACTTTTTTTGGAAAATTGTTCTGCATTAATTTAGAAAAAAAAACATTTGTGTTGTCAAATGTTGGACATGGCAATCTCTTTTCTACTAGTCTATTCCAAACTTGCATACCTGTCAACCTTCCCAATTTCCCAATGCACCAGCGGGGGCGCTATCGGCTAAAGCTCCAGCTCCACTTCCTTCTCCAGCACCGCAATCTACCGGGGACTCTCCAGAGAAGTACAGTGTGGCCTGGATAAACGAGTGCTACCGGAAGGTGTTGAATGAGCTGGAAATGGAAGATCAGCTTTTTGTGCCGACACCACCAGCAGCCAAGCTCGATCCAGCTTCGACTTCCAATCAAGTCAAGCTCGCTCCAGTCAAGCAACGTCAGCTCCAGCTGAGCTCGTCCAAGCAGTCATACGTCCAACCAATCCTGCACGGCCTCCGCCGCCAGTCCTACGTCCAGTCAAGCTGCCTGCTGCTGCTGCTCTCCAGCTACTCAAGTAGGTCTGCAGACGCCACTATCCTCTCAAGTGGGCATGCAGCCACCATCCTCTCAAGTGAGTCTTCCGACGACTCCACCATTTTCTCAAATGGGTTTTCCGACGACGCCACCATCTTTGTCTCCAGTGGTTCTTCCGGCGACGCCTCCATCTTTGTCTCCAATGGGTCTCCCGACAACGCCACCATTCTTGTCTCCAGTGGGTGTCCTAACCACGCCACCATCCTCGTCTCCAGTGGGTCTCCAAACAACACCACCATCCTCGTCTCGAGTGGGTCTTCCAATGACGGCAACATTCTCGTCTCTAGTTGGTCTTCTGACAACGCCACTATTTATCGTTCTCCTACTGCAGAAGCGCCCTTGTCAGCCACGAATAAGGCCAGTCAATGGACGCCCCCTGAGCCATCAGTAGCCATGCCCTTGACTAGGGTGTGGACCGAACTGGCTGCTGAGGACTTATTATCACCCACACAACTTTGTCTGCGATAGCCCCCTAGCCAGCTGCAGGAGCGTTCAACTCGCCGCCGCCACCAGACTTGTCCCTGGTGGCTACAGAAATAATTGGCCTGACGACTCGCCGTCAACTCCTCCCTCCACCCTCTTGTGACTTTGAACCTTTTTTTCTGTGTCTGGAATCTTTAAGGGGAGAGGATACTGTCATGTCCCGTTGCCCAGGTCATGTTAGTGATGTTTAGTTTGGTAATATTATCCTTAGTTTATTGTCTATTTCTGTTTCAGCTTTTTTCTTGTTGCCATGTATCTTGATTTCCTGCACCTGCCTCTGATTAGTGGTTGGGACGCTCACCTGCTACTGATCACTAATCAGAGAGCTATTTATAACTGCCTCTCGCTACACTCTGTCTGGCAGTCTTTTTCAATACACGTGACGTTTGTTTGGTTTTACGCCACTCCCTAGTTTTTGTATTTCTTGAATCCCATGCTATAGACTCCCTGCATTACTATGCTAAGCTTAAGCTAGCCTCGAGCGAACGATGGTTTCCAGTGAACAATGGTTTGATTTTCGTCTTTCGCCTTGAGAATAAGTCAGCATCTTACTTGCACGCTGCTTCTTGAAGTCCTTCTGTTACCATGTCTTATAAACCTGTGTGTACTGGAGCACATACTGTACAGTGCTCTTATTGGGAACTTAGGTTTTCTAGGACCCTGATTTGTTAATCAATTACCTAAGCTTACATGCTGTACTATCATTCTGATTGATGGCTGCTAAATTTTTCATAGTCTCAGAAGATTATTCAGCTGTATGTGAGTAATTTTGTGTGAACTTTAGGAAGGAAAACAGCAGGATGAAAGAAAAGTGGGTTTCCTATTTTTTGTGTGGAGGTGCATTTGAATAAAGCGCACCGGAATTTACACCCACCCACAACATTTTTGAAGAAAAATATTTTTACATATATAAGCCGCATGGAGGGCAGCACGGTGGGAACTTAGGTTTTGTAGGACCCTGATTTGTTAATCAATTACTTAAGCTTACATGCTGTACTATCATTCTGATTGATGGCTGCTAAATTTTTCATAGTCTCAGAAGATTATTCAGCTGTATGTGAGTAATTTTGTGTGAACTTTAGGAAGGAAAACAGCAGGATGAAAGAAAAGGGGGTTTCCTATTTTTTGTGTGGAGGCGCATTTGAATAAAGCGCACTGGAATTTACACCCACCCACAACATTTTTGAAGAAAAATATTTTTACATATATAAGCCGCATGGAGGGCAGCACGGTGGAAGAGGGGTTAGTGCATCTGCCTCACAATACGAAGGTCCTGGGTTCGATCCTGCACTCGGGAACTTTTTGTGTGTAGTTTGCATGTTCTCCCCGTGACTGCGTGGGTTCCCTCCGGGTACTCCGGTTTCCTCCCACCTCCAAAGACATGCACCTGGGGATAGGTTGATTGGCAATACTAAATTGGCCCTAGTGTGTGAATGTGAGTGTGAATGTTGTCTGTCTATCTGTGTTGGCCCTGCGATGAGGTGGCGACTTGTCCAGGGTGTACCCCGCCTTCCACCGGAATGCTGAGATAGTCTCCAGCACCCCCCGCGACCCCGAATGGGACAAGCGGTAGAAAATGGATGGATGGAAGCCACATGGACTGTAAACCGCAGATTTATACGTTGTGAAATTAGATATTTTAAAATGTTTATTTAAATTCCTTAATTGTTTCCAAACAGTGCCTGTCATATGGCAGTAAAACTGCTGATCAAACAAAACAAAAGTCATCATCATGAACCCACTAGGCGCAAAAGCTAGTTCTCCAATCAGCTAATAGATTCAAAAACTCCACAGTGACGTTTTGGGAAATTTACGAAACTGAATTAATACACAACAAATGCCACTGTAGGGTTAATAACACTAACACGGACAATTTTAAAGTGTTAGCATTATTGCTAATGCTAAAGATGCTAGCTTGATTACATCTTGATAGCACTTACAAATATGCATAAAACATGGGACGATTTAGTGTAAGCATGAATTGTTTCAGTTATATTGTAAAACTTAGAAACGTTGCTTGAAGTGATGAATGAAGAATCATTTTGAACAGAAACACAATGCTTCCGGTTCAAGGCATGAAACAGGAAGTACATTTTCAAACCGCAGCACCTGCAGTAAACGAACTCGTCCAAAAGATGGCACCGTAGCACCAACAATAACACACTTTTTCAGTGTGTCTGTCGGTTTAAAATTAAAACTATTTGTTAAACACAAACCATTTTGGCTGTTAGCAAAGAAAATCCATAAATTAGTCTCACCGTTTTGTAAGCTGTCGGTTTCAAAGCGTTGGGAAAGAGTAGCGGCTTCTCGTCCTGAAAATACGATAGAATGTCCTCACTTTATCGAGTGCCATTAATAACACAGGAGCTCCTGGTGGTTAGAAGTGGAAATTAAACTTAGACTTGGACTTAGACAAACTTTAATGATCCAAAAGATATTTTTTTTATAAAATACCATTTATATAGGATTGTAGTAATCGTGCTGCATCACAGTTACACACAAACACACACAATGCTTCTTTACTGACACAGGAAATGTATGACAAAATACTGACAAGACTAAACACTTATAGTTGTTTGAAGCAGATATTTAATGGAAAGTCAAATTCAGTTTAAGAATTTCTGTCAAAGCCAATGTAATTAATACCCCTTTCATGCTAACACTACAGTCAGCATGCGGACACATGGATACAGTGTTTAGTAAACAATATTTTCAGGCAATGGCAGATTGGAAAGAAACTTGGTGGTGGGACTTTTCACACGCTCAGAGGCTTTTTCCCCCAATGTGAACTAATGAATGCCTTTCCAAACCGTGACACTCAAAAAGCCATCAGCTTCAAAACAGTTGGGCCCCTACATGCAGAGAACATACTGAGCCATTGTGCTCTCTTGCTGGTGAATGGACTTGATGCATTTGGAGCCAGAATGTAGCAGTCATGCTGTCCACCCAACAAAAGATAACCATTTGGCTCAGTGCTCGAGCTGCTCGGCCCTAATGATGCTCACTGCTCACTGCTGTCAGCACATTGAACTCTGGGAGCCAACATGACGTCATGCACACAAGAGGAAGGTTACATGCGAACATAAGCATGCATTTCCACGTTTGTCAACCTTGCCTCTCACTAAGGAGAGAACAAAACATTAAAGTCAGTAAAGTATCACCTGATCCTGGCACCATTCCTGACATTCTCACATTTGTCCCCCTTGAAAAGTTCTTTCTTCTCCTGTCTGTTCCAATGTAATCAGTCTCATGATGTGTAATGCGCTGAAAGTTTTCCATCGCCTAAATGGCGGAATTGAAGCATGGGTAATTCTCTGGGTCACTTTTCTTCACACCCTCAATGCAAAGTCCCAGTTTGTCCAACCAACTCACTCTGTCTCATCTTGAGCCTCCCTCTAACCCATCTGCCTTCTTAACTCGTCTCACTTGATTATCTCCACACTTTCCCTGCCTTTGTCCGTCTATCTGTCTTGATGTCTAATGCCCCCCACCTTCCTGTGGCATTTGAACTAGGCCTTTGAACCTGCAACACCGACGCAAATGGACAAAGGGGGATTTGGCCTTTACCTCTAAACCCTCAATCAGCTTAGCCAGTCTTAGTAAGCCTTAGCCTGGCTGGAGGCTTTCCCTTGAAGTTGAGCTAAATTAGCACGCACAGGCTCACCGCTAAGATGATTAAATCCCTAATTTCACTAAAATGCATTGTATTCCTTATTAATGATGTGATTGTGACACAAGGGCTAGCCTGGGTGGTGGACTAATATTGGGCTGACAAATATGGGATGTGTGACATTTGGTTTTCATAATAGACAGTGTGGCTTTTCAACAACAACAAACATGAGGAACCGGAAAAGCAATCAGAGAGCGCAGACAGACCTTACATCACAATATTAAAACAGTCTTGAATCCAGACAGTGATCCGGATCAGTCCCCAAAATGTAATAACTTGTTCCTTCACCCATTTCAGACATTTTCTGAAAGTTAGATGAAGATCCGCCCTTAATTTTTAAAGCTATCTATAGTGCTATAAAAGAAACAGATTAAACACTCTTGTCAGTAATAGTAGTTTGGATATTTCCTGAAAGTTTCATTAAAATTTGCTGATAACTTTTTGAGTTGCAGTGGAACTCAGTTGGTTATTGAACAGGGATTGTGAATAGGAACGTTTGTATAGTGAAGTGAATGTATCCATAAGAAACAATGTACACATGAATAATGGGTTCCAGCCTCTACAAAATTCATATTTTAGTAAAAGTCTGTACACGATGAACACAGTATAAAGCGCTATACAGTAGGAAATATCAAACCAACATATCTTTATATTTAATTGAAAAAAAGCCAAAACAACAACAATAGCCAAACTGTCCGCATTGGAAAGTGCATACAAACTGTCACTAGCCCTGTGGTGCTCTCACTGTTTCAAATCACAAAACTCCTTAGATTTAAAAGCCAGGTCGCAACAATGATTAGTAGTGATGTAAGGGTTTAAAAGCTCATGGCACAATATTGTTACGGTATTAAGGCCACGGTACGATATTATTGCGGCATATTTCCAAGAAAAGAAAGCTTGGTAAAAATGCCATCGTGTGTAAAATAAAACGGCAGAAATGTTTAGGAATAACATGCCTACTGTAATTGAACACAAACATAATGCTAAAAAGTTCTAATTATATTTTTTTTACTACAAACAAGTATTTCTTAGTGCAAATAATTGTGCAGGAACATCCAGTGTTTCAAGTAAATATTAAAATACATGACTTAGGGTTGATATCTTTAAAGTAACAATGTAAACATCCAGTGTAACGAGTATGAAACAATAATGTACAGTTTAGTGTCTTTCAACTTTTGCATTATGGGAAGCACTGTTTACAGTGGTAATTTTTTATGTTCATTCAAATGTTGCTTCTCAATATAAATTGTAATAATGTAAATACCTCACAAATTGATGTTTAGCTTCGCTGGCTTCAAATATCTTTTTAGTGTGACGGTTTATGAAGTCCAACCCTGTTTTTCCCCCCGTGACATTGACAGACAAGCAGTAAAAAAAATAGATGGATGTATTGAGGATGTATCAAGTAGCTATTAGTTTACTTCTATTTCTCGCGTTGAACATTTTTTTTGTGTTTTTTCGCCATGAGAAGCAACGATACAAGCTGGCTCTTTGTCGCATTGTAAACGCTCTAAACGAAAGTGGCGCACTTTGCTTTGCTTTGCAGAAAGCATACTTTCTTACCTGCGCCAAATAGGTTATGTTTAGGCTTGGGGTTGTTTGCCTGTTTGTTAGCAACATAACTTGACCAGATTTATTGTCCAAAAAACAAATAACGTACAAAATCATACAGAAATACTGCGGTATTTGTAATACTGTTACATCCCTAATAATTAGGAATACAAACTAAAATCCACCATTTTACCTTGTCAGTTAATCTTCCTGGTGCTGAGCTGAAGGGAGAGTGGATGTTGAATGTTTGAAACCACATATTGCTTGTCCATTGCTTTCTTTGGACTCATATTGAGCTAGCAAAACTAGAAAAATGTTGTAAAAAGGCTAAACAAACACACAAGGTAGCATAGTCGCTAGCAGCAGCACTCTGCCGACTGAATGAGCACCGGCGATCAATCAGCTTGCCAACAACCGCTGGGCTGCCAGCACAAAATGGCTGCACTGCGAGACACCCAATGGCACACATTTGTCCCACGTTCGTACATGGACACAAGGTTCGTACACTAAAGCTTATTTTTATTCGGTCGGTGGTTAGCTTTTCGAAAAGTTTGTACAATGAGGCGTTCTTGAATCGCAATTCCACTGTATTTTGCTAACTAACTAACTAACTAACTGACAGACAGACTAATGGCAACAATTACATAGGTAATAGTGCCCAGCTATCAGTTTATCCACCCCCCCACACACTGCTGGGAGACTACTAATTGATTTTAGACAATTTGACAAGTTGTTAGCAATTTTTTTTTGTTGGACTTTCATGAGGTCAGCTTTTGTTGGCATGCATGTTGAGTTTATTTACTTTCATCGAACTGCTTCAGTGCATTGTATTCAAAGTTCTCCCATACCCCCCCCCCCCCCAACCTTTCCTTCACTCCTAAAGTGATCTAAAGGAACAGTGAACACAGTTGGACATCTGTGTAACACACCTACCAAGCAGGCGGAGATGGGGAGCGTCCTGAAAATGTGCGAACGATTTGGCCTCATCATAAAAGAGGCCGGTTCTTTCTTTTATGTCGCACCCCATGGAGGGCTTTCTACTTAGTTTTCATTACTCCTTCCCTTCCTTTGTTTTGGATCCAAAAATAATTTGTCAAATGTGTTTTGGATCAGAAATCTACAAGTTGTCACAATTGAAGAAAGATCAGTTGATGTTCTTCAGGTCATACACTTACATCGTTTAAAAAAAGCCCAACTACTACAGCACTGCATCCTTTGGTGAAGTGCTTGCTCTCAGACAATTACATACTTCCTGTGTTAGGGTAATGATGCCCAGAGGTCACATCCTGCCTGTTAGACACTCAGGTGGGACAAGTGGGTCTGCACGGTTGGAGGGCATGTGTGCTCATTGATCTCACCTGCTCTAGACTATAGACAAACACTCCAGCGTGTGAAAAAATTAGCAATGGAAAAGAAGAGGAGGCGAGGGAAGACTTGATGCCAGCGCAACCAATTATGGTCATTTGACCCAACCCTCATTTTCAAACAGCCATACATTGCATTCATTCATTTAACTCAGGGGTGTCCAAAGTGCGGCCCGGGGGCCATTTGCGGCCCGCGGCTAATTGTTTACCGGCCCGCCACACATTCTGGAAATACTATTGTAAAAATAAAAAAGAACATTAAAAAAAGTGGAATGAAGTGAAATCTAACGAGAAAAAGTTGCAATGTTGACACAAAAGCTGCCATGCAGGCTGTTTTTTCTTCTTTTGTCTTTCTTTATTTTTATTTTTTTGCCATTGCTCAAAAAAAAAAAAATAATGACAAAAAATCCATGTTATAATGAATTATTTTCAGGGCTCCAATTACTTCAAATATTTCACTTTAAAATGTTTTATGTGGTAAATATTGCATATATTGTGTAGTTGCCATATAAAAACATCAAATTTTTCTTTGACAAAAGTGCATAAAACAAACAAAATAATTGTTCCAGTATAAAATCGACAGATATATCTGAAGTTGATCTCGTAACTTAAAGGCCTACTGAAATGAATTTTTTTTATTTAAACGGGGATATCAGATCTATTCTATGTGTCATACTTGATCATTTCGCGATATTGCCATATTTTTGCTGAAAGGATTTAGTATAGAACAACGACGATAAAGATCGCAACTTTTGGTATCTGATAAAAAAAGGCTTGCCCCTACCGGAAGTAGCGTGACGTAGTCAGTTGAACATATACGCAAAGTTCCCTATTGTTTACAATGATGGCCGCATGAAGTGAGAGAGATTCGGACCGAGAAAGCGACAATTTCCCCATTAATTTGAGCGAGGATGAAAGATTTGTGGATGAGTAAAGTGCAAGTGAAGGACTAGTGGGGAGTTGAAGCTATTCAGATAGGGAAGATGCTGTGAGAGCCGGGGGTGACCTGATATTCAGCTGGGAATGACTACAACAGTAAATAAACACAAGACATATATATACTCTATTAGCCACAACACAACCAGGCTTATATTTAATATGCCACAAATTAATCCTGCATAAAAACACCTGCGTGTTTGTTACGCTAGCTCCTAGCTCCTCTGCTAGCTCCTAGCTCCATAGAACACGCCAATACAATTCAAACACCTGATCAACACACACAATCACTCAGCCCAAAAGACCGTTCACCTAACCCAAGGTTCATAAAGCTTATATATTTTTAAAAAGTTACGTACGTGACGCGCACATACGGTCAAGCTATCAAATGTTTAGCAGCCAAGGCTGCATACTCACGGTACCTGATATTCAGCTGGGAATGACTACAACAGTAAATAAACACAAGACATATATATACTCTATTAGCCACAACACAACCAGGCTTATATTTAATATGCCACAAATTAATCCTGCATAAAAACACCTGCGTGTTTGTTATGCTAGCTCCTAGCTCCTATGCTAGCTCCTAGCTCCATAGAACACGCCAATACAATTCAAACACCTGATCAACACACACAATCACTCAGCCCAAAAGACCGTTCACCTAACCCAAGGTTCATAAAGCTTATATATTTTAAAAAAGTTACGTATATACGCAAAAAAAAGTTGCGCACATACGGTCAAGCGATCAAATGTTTAGAAGCCAAAGCTGCATACTCACAGTAGCACGTCTGCGTCTTTGTCATCCAAATCAAAGTAATCCTGGTAAGAGTCTGTGTTGTCCCAGTTCTCTACAGGCGTCTGTGTATCGAAGTCAAAAAAGTCAAAAGTCCTCCTGGTTAGAGTCTCTGTTATCCGAGTTCTTCCATCTTGACTGCATCTTCCGGGAATGTAAACAAAGAAGCGCCGGCTGTGTACTGTTGTTGCTGACTACGTTCGAAAAATACGTCCATTTCGCACCGACAACTTTCTTCTTTGCTTGCTCGGCTTCCTTCTCCATAATGCAATGAACATGATTGCAACAGATTCACGAACACAGATGTCCAGAATACTGTGGAATTATGAAATGAAAACAGAGCTTTTTCGTATTGGCTTCAATGTGGAAGCCATACCCGTGTTCGCCGGGCTACGTCACGCGCATACGTCATCCTCAGAGGCGTTTCGAACCGGAAGTTTAGCGGCAAATTTAAAATGTCACTTTATAAGTTAACCCGGCCGTATTGGCATGTGTTATAATGTTAAGATTTCATCATTGATATATAAACTATCAGACTGCGTGGTCGGTAGTAGTGGGTTTCAGTAGGCCTTTAAGTGTTGAAAGTAAAAGAAAAACCTAATAAAAATGTATCACTTTATGAGTGGGGCACCTTTTGGATCCCAAATATATTTAGTAATTTTTTATTTATCTTTTCACTGTGATTACTCAAAAATATGAAATAATTAAAATCAATGGTGTCCTGCATTATTGATGTTTTAGGGCTCTAATGACTAAATACTGCATATTTCAGTTTTATTATAAAAAAACTAAGTTGTTTTTGACAGAAAAGCCATAAAAAAAATTGTTTAATTTGTATTACTTTATATCAACTTGAAGTTGATATAGAGATTTACTGTAAGCGTTAAATATTTTAAAAAAAATAATCATCTGACTTATTTTTAACATTTTAGTGACTGAGACCCTTAATGGTCCCCGGGACCCCTAAAGGTAAAATAAAATAAAAAATCCATATATTTTGTTATGGTTTGAAAATGAAAAATTTCAATATGGCCCCCACATGCTTTAATTTTTCCGTGTGCGGCCCTCAGTGGAAAAAGTTTGGACACCCCTGATTTAACTGAATTTCGTACACACACACACTACACTGACAAGACACATCATTTGGTATACCTGCACAATCTAAAAGTCTACCTTTTTTAAATGTAAACAATACATTTGATTGATTGATTAAAACTGTCACAAAGGTGTTCATTTAACTGTGGTTAATCAAATTGCACTGCATCATTGAGCCTGGTTACATGCACATTTCCAAACGTTTTTGGTCCCCTGCTGTTCAGTTTTCCCTCGGGAAAAAGGTTTGCACTGCACATGTAAACGCGTGAAATCAACCGTTTCGGGCCCCAACCTGTGTGCGGATGAACCGTTTTGGACTGCTGGGGTACGCCTGTCCACAACCGTTTAATGACGCATGTATACACCCGAGACATATTTACTCTGACGTCGGACAGAACGTCATCACGTTTACGGTGTTACGTCGAGTGACACTTCAAAAGCGGGGCGGGAGAGACATGAGAACAAAGAAGAAGAAGGAGAAATACAAACAAACAGCATGGCGAGCAAAAGTCAGCATTACTGGTGTGACGAGGAGACTACGCCTTAGCATTCTGAAAGATCTTAACATTATGGCGCATATAGATGGAAGAAAGCACAGGAACGGTGACATTTATAAAACAAGTGTGTGAAGACTATGTTCGGACAACCGAGCAGGTTAAGTATCGTTGGAAGACGCTCAAGACGGCATACTATAAGGCTAAAAAACAGAACAACACCAGCGGCTGGAATCCTGCCGGTTTTGTCCATTACGAGGAGTCAAGCGGAGTGGATGTCGGCTTCGACCCCTACTGCACATGTAAACAGCATACGCTAGTTCTCGCAGCTCATGTAAACACCGTAAACCTAACAATTGGGAAAACTGAACAGCAGGGGACCAAAAACGTTTGGAAATGCCCATGTAACCTCAGTCATTCTGAAACAGGGTTCTCCTGTTTTGGTTACCTTGATTAGCTCTATGAGATGTTTATTTTGTTATATTCTTGTAGAGGCAAAATTTGATGCATCACTTTTATTGCATCTCTCAAGACTGGCTGGTTTTTACAGTTAGTAAATATAAAACATTCCATCGCATTGTTTGTACCTAAAGTATGTCTCCCCTCGACTAGCTGGAGGAGCTAATGCGGGCCCTGGAGAAGACACGACAGGAGCTGGATAGCTACAAGTTGCGTTTATCCTCCACTCAGCAGACCCTGCATGAACGAGATGGACATCTCACCAGCCTGCGACAGGAACGACGGAAACAGCTGGAGGAGATTCTGGAGATGAAGTTAGTTTTATTTTCTTTCTATCTATCTTTGAACTGAAAAGCAACAGTAAGGAAAGGTATGGCCCCATTCCTGGGTGGATCTCGCGTGAGAGGATGGGGGGAAGTTAATCATTTTTGCAGTGCAGTCTGCTGAAAATGATGGAAAGTTGGAATTGTCACAAAACACATTTTAAGATATTCAACACTTTACTGCCATTTGGTGGCTAAAGTGAGTAATGCACCCCACAATTCGTCACATTTCATGTTTCAGGTAAACCACAACAAATTGGGCCATTTGAATCCCCTTCCTACTGCATGTGCTGTTAGTATAGTTCCTTTAACAGACTTAATTAGAACTGATCCATCACACACGTTATCATTATACACTGGTGATGTCATACTGTACATTAATGATTCAGTGACTTCTGCACTTTTAAAATGTTTGAAGGATTTCAGTGTCATTTCAGGATACATAGTTGACAAGTCAAAATCTGAAGTGATGATGATAACGTCAATTCGAATTCATGGAATTGTATTGGAGTTTGGAGGACATTCTCAATTCAATTACAATTTTTGCACAAACTTGCCTGAAGGGCAAATGTGAAATGGGCACAGACTGAGATTTGAGCCCCAGCAAGTTTACTAAAACAACAATATTTGTGAATTAGGAGGTCACTGATATTGGCATTCCGATTTTTTGAAAGGGTTGAGGTTAGGGTTCTAAAGTTCTTCCACACTAACATCATCTAACCACCTCTTAATGGTTACAAAGGGTCTTCCTTAAACTGTTTTTAACAATGTTGGGCACATTCAAAATTGTCACGGCTGTTTATGCCAAGCCATGCCCTTTTGTTGGTGTTCTGCTGTGTTTTGGGTTAGTTCCTGTCCTGTGCTTTTATTTTGGTGACTCTTCCTGTTGTGTTGGTTTTTTATTCTTGACCGTTTCTTACATCTTTGTCTGAGCACTGTTTCCCCTCACCTGCGGCTGATTGGCAGCCAGGCCACACCTGGTGTCAATCAGCCAGCTACTATTTATGCCTGCCTTGTCCTCAAGTCACTGCTTGAGTATTGTTAGATTTTTGCTGTTTCCTGTCTCGAGTTCTCCTGTATCCTGTTTGCCTGTTTCCTGTGTTGCTGTTATCCTGGTTCCTGATTCCTGCTTTCCTGCCTGATTCCTTTGGACATTAAAGTCATGTTTTCCTCCGTCATGCCTGCCATCTCTGCATCTTGGAGTTCGTCACCTGCAAATCCCGACACAAAATCTCAAGATTAAGATTTTGCATTCAGGTTTAACTAAGGATTTTATGCATTTAGATCAGGGGTGCCAAAGGGTGGACTGAAAATGTAATACACATTAATGACATATCGAGGCTAACAAGTTGCTCTGCATATCAAATATGACAATTTTCAGTTCGTTATATACAGTAATATGAGTTAAACTCCTCACTTACAGTATAGTGATGCTGTATGCTTAAAATACCTGTGTTTGGCCCATAGTCCATTGGTACATTTTTCCTTTGGCCCTTGAAGGCAAAACGTTTGGGTACCCCTGATGTAGAGCTTTGTCCACTCATCATTAAGTAGTCCTAGAAATATATTAGTCGTATCCACTGTTGTCTATAGCTGCCCTGTGAAAAGTAACTTTTTTATCCAGCCTTCATGAAGCCTTTTCATGTGTTGGACAAAATGGGTGGCTGTCTTGCCATGTGTGATGTATGAATGTGTAAGTGAGTTCTGTGATCTATCAGTGGAGAAACAACGCGTGTTCGTTTCTAATTCTCTGATAGAAGGCGCACAGAGCAGCAGATGTGGTTGTCAAACTTTAATGCCAGCCCCCCTCCCCACAGTATGTCAAACAAAAGTATTGCATGTGTTGAAAAACAAATGTAATTCCATTATGTCTTGCAAGGAGAATTTGTGTGAGTGTGTCTGTTTCTGACAGCATCTTTAGAAATTGCTGGACAGAAAAAGACAAATTCTTGTGCCAAACACACAAATACACACTTTTATGATTTAAATGGTCTTCTTGACTGTCCCAGTTTCCACGTTCTAAGTATATTAAAAAGTGGTTTCCAATGTGCTTCATATGACACAGTCACAAGCTGTGCGGGCATAGATGTGAAATTGCAAACACACTGACAGATCATTTCCTTGGCAAGTACATTAATGTTGTTTACTGTGTTGGTGCTAATTTAAAATCATTATTAAATCTAATATTAAATCTAATTTAATATTAAATCAGTTAGAGAGATATTTAAGGAAGAAGGTCAGTGTAATGGTTGGTTGACATACACGGCAACAAATTACATGGGATCCTTTGTGTGAAAATCTTTGGAATGGATGCACATTTTTACTGGTGCAATTGAATGGAGGGGGCACGAAGGGCACAAGACTGTGTGTGGTCTTCTGTGCATGCAACGCAGAGCGCATGAGGAGGTCAGAAGCATGGGTTTGGGGTCGGTGATGATGAGGATTAAAAGGCTGTTGAACTGTGAGCGGAGAGATGCTTGGTGAGTTGCATTGTAACAAGTCTCAGGGCTACTTATGCAGAATGGGGACACAAGCACAAACATAATCACTCTTTGCTGTGCACAAACAGCCTGTACTACTACAAAAAAGTTCTGGTTGAAGTTAGAAAATATACAATCATAGGCCATTTGCAATATTCTCTTCTAGTTTGTGTTGGGGACTGCAGAAAAGACATTTATAGACTAGGGATCATATATTATTGTGTGTTTGGATTCAGTATTCACACACACGCACACACAGTGTACATAAACAGGACTAGTAATTACATGCATGTTTTGGTTATATTAAGTATTAAGTTACTGAGATGTTTTCATAACCTGGATGAGGTGAAAGAAAAATGATACAGCAACCTCCTGCAGACTGGCAACATATTTGCTATGATATCTGTTTACAGTTGATCAAAAATGATAATAAGGGGAAACTGCACCGGCAGCAATTCTGAGGAAAAGCATGGGTAGATTAAGTACATCGTTGATTACATTAGACATATTTAAAAGTAGAGATGTTCCAAGTTAAAATAAAGAATTAAAAAAAAGAAAGAAAAAAAAAAAAAGAAGAAATTGATGGTAAAAAGAAGAGGTGGTTAATGAGGAAAAGGAGGAAATAAGTGATGGAAGAAAGACGATAGAAAAAGAGTGGAACCACAAATGGAAGCAAAGTTTGGTGTGTCTGCAAGTCCACCACACACCGCTATAGAAATTAACACTCCACTGTATGCAGCACAGGGTGGATCAAAAAGGAGTGAGATAAAAAAAAAAGGAAAAGGACACTAGACAGAGTCTGCCCTCCGTATGAATACTTTAAAGAAAATGACTTTGCAATAGTTTAATTTACACTTAAAGGGGATGTTTGCAATTTGTTAGTTACATTTTTCAAACCAAAAAAATATATAATGAACAGGGTTATTCTAACCCTAACACTTAAGTCTATAGGCCTCAAGTGTACACGTTGAAACATGAAGAATTTTACACAGACGATTGTGTTCATTCACAAGTTTAACAAAAGACAGTGCCTGTAACACGACATACAGTAGCCGACCGAAGAGGTCATTGAGCGTGGTCTTCATCCATCCCCTCGACTGTGCACTGAAACCGCTGAAGTTGTCGTCTTCAGTGCGCGGCGGTCAGGCCTTTGGGAGGCCGTTTGTGGTTGCAGATTTCCATTCCTTGCAGCGGTTGCTTCCTTCTCCAATCGTCTTTGGCTTTGGGGTTGTGTCTGGTACATATCGTTGTTTGTTCCCCATGTTGTGGGGTGAGTCCATAATGTGCGTAATGGCTGTTTGAATGATTGTGTGAGTGTGTTTTATATAATTGGAACAATTTCATTGGTCCACTGTGACCCATTCGGGAATTTCATTGGTGTGATATGGCGAGGCAAAATGTATTGGCAAAATGTAAAACCTGGAAAGAAGTCCCTAAATTAGCATGGCTCAAAGCATCAGAAAAAAGTGGTGGCTTATGGACTGGAAGTCACTGTATACATTCCTTAAGTGTATATATTTTTTAAATTGACTTATTCTATTGTATAAAAATTGCTTGTCAGTCCGACTCAGTGACCTAGTGGTTAGAGTGTCCGCCCTGAGATCGGTAGGTTGTGAGTTCAAACCCCAGCCGAGTCATACCAAAGACTATAAAATTGGGACCCATTACCTCCCTGCTTGGCACTCAGCATAAAGGGTTGGGATTGGGGGTTAAATCACCAAAAATGATTCCCGGGCGCGGCACCGCTGCTGCCCACTGCTCCCCACTGCTCCCCTCACCTCCCAGGGGGTGAACAAGGGGATGGGTCAAATGCAGAGGACAAATTTCACCACACCTAGTGTGTGTGTGACAATCATTGGTACTTTAACTTTAACTTAATTTGTTTTGTTCGTCACTCACCACTGTCTGCTTCACACATACATTTAGGGAGTGCGTGCACACTCAAAGGCAGTTCCAGAGAAGCAATTTGTAGTCTTGTCGTTACGATAGACTATACGTGCAATTATAATTAACATTATATATCCAAATTACGCACAGGCGTAGTTATTTTGTGCTAAAAGCCATTAGAAGGCGGGCAATAATGCTTAAAACACATTGAAAAGATAGTGTCGCTTAAAATTTGCAAATAACTTAATTTCGATATAAAATTGAAAAGTTGAGTGGCATAAAAAACATATAGAGTTATCATCCCAGCTGCAAACGTATAACATCTATTAATTATAAATAATTGTCACCACTTGGATTTACCTAAGCAAATAGGTAAGAGTCTCCCATTGGATAATTACTGCATGGGTTATCATGATCCACCGAGCAACAAGTTGTTAACTCTAGCTAATGCAATGAATAGCATATCAATTGATTGAACAAACATGAGGGGTCAAATTATTGGCATGCAACAAGCATGAGAAGATGTCCAAGGGGATTGCTAAAACTACTAAAATTAGGTTAAATAACTGGCCGACACATTATTAAAAAGTGGAAGAACAGCTGGGAAACATGCAGTGGTCCATGGCCAAAAAATGAATGCAACTCTGGACAGAAATAAAGGACATTGGCGGAAGACCTCTCGAATGAGGGAAATAAAAAACTGCAGAAGCTTGAGAAAATGATGCCACAGCAACTGCGTCTCACTATCACAGCTAAAGGGGGTCCACAAATTATTAGCGTATGCTTTTCTTTGACTGGCCAGGTAGTGTACAATATCATACTGTGAGATGTTTCTAATATTTTGTTTAGTTTTCCACAAATAGCTAACTGTCAACACATCTTGATATTGTGAATATGGGTGTATGACAATGTGTGCAGTCTTGCATTTAATTCAATATCTTTTTAATTCGTTTCAAGCAAACACATGGTCTGGTATACTAAGATCTCAAATAACAAGTGTTGATAAATAGCGTGTGTTTATTAATGGGCATGTTGTTAGTGTGATCTACTAAGACTGTTTGTACAATTGCTAACAAGAGCATAAAACAAAAGCACATAATAGATATAATAAAACATAAAAACAATAGAAAACTAGAGTTCATGCAAGTCCGTTAGGAGTGGGAAAGCCCCAATCATTGCTGGAGCTGAATTTAAAAGCGGAATGACTGCACAATTAATTTAGAACACCCTGGACAAGCCTCCACATCATCACAGGGCTCCTGGACAACATCCTCATTCGTGTTTGCATATTGTGGACTATATGTAAAAAGTTATGTGGCGATCTGAAATGTTTGAAACAGTAGCTTATAGGCATACCTTGGTAAAATCTCCTCTTTAGTTTTGGGCGTTAGCATGCTCTACTTATTTTCAACAATGTAACCATTGCTCGCGTTGGTTGTACTTTGTTTTAGTCTTTGTTTTCTAATAGTACTGACAATAACCATATGATTGCCATTTGTTGTGATATTGTACGCAGGCATGTGTAAAATGTGTTGGTTAAAAATGTGTTATTGACAAAACGCTTGTCTATTCAACTGTTATGGTCCCAGCACCTCAACCCCTAGTAAGAGGCCGTGGAAGTTTGAAGTTCCTTGGAGTAGCTCAGTCGATTGAGGTTTCTTGTATCTGGTAACCTCAGTCAGGGAGAGAGGGAGGGGACTACAGAATTTTGACCGTGATTGCAGTACCATTTCTGGCCACATTATTACATGTTGCTCCTTTAAAGGCCTACTGAAACCCACTACTACCGACCACGCAGTCTGATAGTTTATATATCAATGATGAAATCTTAACATTGCAACACATGCCAATACGGCCGGGTTAACTTCTAAATTGCAATTTTAAATTTGCTGCTAAACTTCCGGTTCGAAACGCTTCTGAGGATGACGTATGCGCGTGACGTAGCCCGGGGAACACGGGTATGGCTTCCACATTGAAGCCAATACAAAATAGCTGTTTTCATCTCATTCTGGATGTATTCTGGACATCTGTGTTGGTGAATCTGTTGCAATTATGTTCATTGCATTATGGAGAAAGAAGCTGAGCAAGCAAAGAAGAAAGTTCTCGGTGCAAAGCGGACGTATTTTGCGAAGGAAGTCAGCAGCAACACAACACAGCCGGTGTTTCATTGTTTACATTCCCGAAAGATGCAGTCAAGATCGAAGAACTCGGATAACAGAGACTCTAACCAGGAGGACTTTTGACTTCGATACACAGACGCCTGTAGAGAACTGGGACAACACAGACTCTTACCAGGATTACTTTGATTTGGATGACAAAGACGCAGACGTGCTACAGTGAGTATGCAGCTTTGGCTTCTAAACATTTGATCGCTTGGCTGTACGTGCGCGTCACATACGTAACTTTGTTTAAATATATATGCTTTATGAACCTTGGGTTAGGTGAACGGTCCTTTGGGCTGAGTGATTGTGTGTGTTGATCAGGTGTTTGAATTGTATTGGCGTGTTCTATGGAGCTAGGAGCTAGCATAACAAACACATAGGTGTTTTTATGCAGAATTAATTTGTGGCATATTAAATATAAGCCTGGTTGTGTTGTGTCTAATAGAGTATATATATGTCTTGTGTTTATTTACTGTTTTAGTCATTCCCAGCTGAATATCAGGTACCGTGAGTAGCAGCTGCGCTTCCAAACATTTGATCGCTTGCCAGTACGTGCGCGTCACGTACGTTACTTTGTTTAAATATATAAGCTTTATGAAACTTGGGTTAGGTGAACGATCTTTTGGGCTGAGTGATTGTGTGTGTTGTGCAGGTGTTTGAGTTGGATTGGCGGCTTATATGGAGCTAGGAGCTAGGAGCTAGCATAGGAGCTAGGAGCTAGCATAACAAACACCTAGGTGTTTTTATGCAGGATTAATTTGTGGCATATTAAATATAAGCCTGGTTGTGTTGTGGCTAATAGAGTATATATATGTCTTGTGTTTATTTACTGTTGTAGTCATTCGCAGCTGAATATCAGGTCACCCCCGGCTCTCACAGCATCTTCCCTATCTGAATCGCTTCTATTCCCCACTAGTCCTTCACTTGCACTTTACTCATCCACAAATCTTTCATCCTCGCTCAAATTAATGGGGAAATTGTCGCTTTCTCGGTCCGAATCTCTCTCACTTCATGCGGCCATCATTGTAAACAATAGGGAACTTTGCGTATATGTTTAATTGACTACGTCACGCTACTTCCGGTAGGTGCAAGCCTTTTTTTTATCAGATACCAAAAGTTGCGATCTTTATCGTCGTTGTTCTATACTAAATCCTTTCAGCAAAAATATGGCAATATCGCGAAATGATCAAGTAT